>NC_064638.1:1275640271-1275943301 GCF_023864345.2 Schistocerca serialis cubense | reverse complement strand
AATAAAGAATTGAATACTTACGGTATGCCAACGGAAATTGAATTCCTCAGACAGGGGAAGGAGAATGTTTCAGTTTCTTCTTAACATAGATGAAGGCATCAGTTAAAACATTGTAAGCCAAGTAGGGGATGGTCGACTACCTTCCTGGACATAGGCGAGACACCAGATATCTGAATATAACTGGTAAGAGGGCAAATACCACCTGTGACTGTGCCGAAATGGGCACATGAGACCATGTCCTATGGGAATGCTCCCAAGCGTAAGATACAGCAAGGACTGCTAGGCAGACTTTCATAGGTAAAACTCTTCACAAAATAATTAGAGTCAAAAAGGTCCTTGTAAATCTTCTAGCTGATGCTCTCTCAGAAAACGCAAGGTGCAACTGTAGCCAGCACACGTGACAGCAGAGGCGAGTAAGGCCTGTAGGCGACGCTAGGGAATGAGAAAACGAGCGATAGCTCTACTACCACTTGGCAGGTTAACGGAAGAGTGGAAGGAGATGGCCACAAGTGTACCCAAGAAAAACGATAAGAGTCAGTGAAAGAGGCATTATGCGTTCTGATACGTCGCCATACTGTCTCCAGGCTGCAAAATACGAAACTATATCATGGATACAGCCAATGGCAGCGTAAATGGATAAGTGGATTAAAGAAAGAACCTCAGAAAAGAAACAACAAATACCAATAGTTTCGCCAAAGTCCATGATGGGTGAAAATAGTTGGCTGTGCATGTTAAAAATGCGTAATTAAACACAGATGCAATTTAACTGGCTTCGCGCGGCTGCAGCTGTGAGTTCTGAATCCAGCTCGTCCTCCGTACTCTAAGCTGGAGACATATCTAAACTGAACCATTCTCGATGGCAGCCCTCAACCAAGTGTACTCTCTGACCTTTCTTTCGCAGATGCGTTCTGACGCTACTCAACGTAATTTGGCTGGTTCTGCCAGAGTAGGAATCTCGCTGGTCTGCCAAAGCAGGCTTTCCGAAATCTGACAAATAATTTTAGTAACAAGTTCAACAAATTCATACTATCTCAAATTTTGTCATGCTTAAGGAATAATGATGTGGCATGGACAGGAAGGTACAGAATCTCTTCCACTATTTGATAGATTTCCAACCGCAGCCAACCAAAATACTTCCATGCAGACGCGTGTGAGAAGACGCACCTTCTCTGCCGAAATAATTACTGTAAGCCGATGACAGACTCTCTTCTTCACATTTAAATGAACAGTGGCCAGTCCCGTAGTCTCAAGCTCTGAGATTTTCACCCAACTTTCAGATCTCAACTCACCAAAAAGCATTCCTTCTAGTATCTTGCACAATGCAGTTTTTATGGAACTCTAGCCGCCCTCTTGTGGGTCTGCTGTGCGGATACAGAATACTGTGACTACCCTGTTCTGTACCGTCGCTGAAGGTTGGACTGTGTGGACAGTCTGTGACTGTCTGGCGGACCCTGCCTGTGTCCCGTCACATGGGAGTTTCCACCATGCCAAAATACCAGGGAAAATGGTGGAATGGGGGGGTTGGAGCTAGCAGCTTGACCTGTAGAGCCATCACACCCAGACCCTGTACCCGACCACTATAAAACTGTACCCCACAAAGGTAAACATGTTGGGGCAGACCAGCTCGGCAGAGGGGTTGGCCAACTGAGCGGCCAGTGAAGAGTGCAGCTTCAGTTAACTTCCCTGTCATGAGCCAACTGAAGGGGGCCCCTAAGGCTGCGGAATATACCATTTCTTCCTCACCATAATAAAAAGAAAGAAGATGAAGAATTAATTAGCTGTGCATCCACTCTGCTGCTAAATATTATCTGCAGTTTTCATCCAGCATTAAACAATTGACTATACTGACTACTGTGATGTTCATATTGCATGATAAAATAGGTTATGTTTCAATTTGAGCAGAAACTGCCATGTAACAGTGTGTGTGTGTGTGTGTCCATCTCAGACCTAAGGGACGAGAAACAGCTAAGCTACGCAAGGCAATACACTACTTAACTCTTCTCTGAGAGTCTGTAACGGTAACTACATCAAAGTAATCGTAATATGTATGGTTAGTATTAGCGTCAGTTGCAGTCACGTAAGTTTCAGTAGCAGCAGTAGTTATAGTAGAAAAGTGGAGGTAGTGGTTGTAGTAATGGGGTCTTTTTATACTTTTATTAGTTGTAATGTCGTAGCAGTGCAAATGGAAGTAGGTGATAAAGACAGTTGTAAAGATAGTGAAAATAGTTGGGAATTACGAAATTCTAAGGAACTTCGTTTTGCTACAGTAAAAAAAGTACCACGGAAAACTCGGGTAGAGTGGCATGTAAGTAGTCATATAAATATTGCAGTGATGGTAAGAGCTACAAAGATAACTAAAAACATTATAAAGACACTCTAACCTCAGAGCAACATTCAGAATAGGAAAAAGGGAAAAACTAGATCAAAAAATGGTTCAAATGGCTCTCAGCACTATGGGACTTAACATCTATGGTCATCAGTCCCCTAGAACGTAGAACTACTTAAACCTAACTAACCTGACAGCACACAACACCCAGTCATCACGAGGCAGAGAAAATCTCTGACCCCACCGGGAATCAATCCGGGGAACCCGGGCGTGGGAAGCGAGAACGCTACCGCACGACCACGAGCTGCGGACAAAACTAGATCACAAAGACCCACATACATAAATTTAACTCTATAAATAACGGTCCCCTGTTGTTCTCTAGAAAGTGGACTACAATAAATAAATAAATAACAACTTTTCCAGTCGCTACCTTTCGTCCATTTCGCAGCAATACTTTGGCCTGTGCAACCACTTCTGCCCAGGAAGAGTATTACTGCAAGCATTGCCGGTATACAGTGGAAATGTAATTTTTCGTTAATTCAATCCATTTTGACTAATTTTACAGTTGTCTTTATCACCTACTGCTATTAGTATTGATATAGCGTATCATGTTGCCGAACACGAAGCTGCAATTTCTGCGGCCGATTAAATGTTCCTCAATATAAGTCGTGTTCCGAGGACAGCAGGCAGCTTCACTTCCACATTCTGCGTCACTTGCTAGGCGGTCGGTGGGTCGAGAAAGAAGAATAAAAAGAAATGAAAAGCACAAAATCTAAAACACATGTTTCCGATACAATATCCATAGTCGAACCTGCAAAGCTGCGTGCCTTTTCTGGCGTCCGTTTCAGCACCTTATCTGCCAAAGGAAATATTCATGTCGCAATGCAGAGGCAAATTATGAGTCCTAGTTTGCGCGCGCGCGCGCGCGCGCGCGCGCGTGTGTGTGTGTGTGTGTGTGTGTGTGTATGTATGTGCCGAATTACAGCAATGTATACATTTTGTAGCTGTGTTCTGTTTGCTTTAGAATGAAAAAAAGAATACAATTTTATTGGTAGTAAACTGCATACTAAACAGAGAACGCCGAGGATTGAGATATTGCCGGAAAGCCTTGTGGAAGAGTGTGTGTGTGTGTGTGTGTGTGTGTGTGTGTGTGTGTGCGCGCGCTGGTGTAGTGGGCGCATATATGAGACCTGATTGGAGCGTTCCCTCCTTTCGTCTTCCCTCTGCGCCTCTGTCCGCCAATATTCTCTTCACTTTGCGCCGTGCGTTCCCGAAAAGAAATATCGGCTGCTCGTCCTTCGATGTAATTCGACGAAAGAAATCTCTGCTATTTCATTTTCTCTGCTCTTTTAAAGTCGCGATGTGCGCGCAGCAGAGGCTGCCAGCTCTGATGAAAGGCCGATGAAAGGCTGTTTCTTTTGGCAGAAATCACCCCCAGCGTTATTTAATTTGTACGACGTCCGTGCGCACGCAGCGTTTACCGACGGCGTCCACACTGCTTCTGCTAGCTCCACTGGACACAGCCCGTACCACTGCCAAGCGCTGTGGACTGCTAACTACACCACTCGCTTCTCGGAAGAAATAATTATATACATCGTATCTTACCATTTTAATTTACTTGTTCCGGCATGACATAAAAAAGAATGCCACCCTCCAATGTAGAGAACCAACTAATTTTTCTGTTTTATCGTAAATAATATGAACACTTATAACTTAATGTAGGATTTAACTCTAGTGTAATTGCACCTGTAACGATTTGTTTTATGAATTTCATATTTTCCTTGTCGTTTCCTTTTATAATTTCGTTTTGACACGTAGGTTTCTAATTTTATATTTGACATAATACTCATATTGTGTTTCAATCTTTTATTGATAATAATTAAATTCACGTTATACTGTTAGTCTCATATGGCATGGTTTGTTTTCTTAATTCATACTGAAGTTATGGAAATGTGCACGATTTAGAAGGCTCTATAAAATTTCACCTGAAATTTAGTATTTCTGTCTATGTGAAATCAATTTAGGTTCATCAAGCTATAACAATTCTGCGTTCTCGCTTCCCACGCCCGGGTTCCCGGGTTCGATTCCCGGCGGGGTCAGGGATTTTCTCTGCCTCGTGATGGCTGGGTGTTGTGTGATGTCCTTAGGTTTCTTAGGTTTAAGTAGTTCTAAGTTCTTGGGGACTGATGGCCATAGATGTTAAGTCTCATAGTGCTCAGAGCCATTTGAACCATATAACAATTCTGCTATTAAATATCTTGACAAAATACTTTTTCCCCAAATCTTGGAAAATGGGACACTGATTCAACTCTATGATAATCTTTATTATTTGACTCTTGATCGGTTTCGTTGCATGAAAACCACATCTTCAGGTCGTCACCTAAAAAACACATAAACTTTATATTTTACCTGCAATGTAAGTCCTCAGTACTAAAATGTAGCTATAACAGCGTGTATTAAATATAGCTCTAATAGCGTCTGCTCACATATGTCAGGCCATAAGATCATAAGATAACCAACAGTGAAATTATATGGAAGAACCAACGTTCGTCATCAATTCAGAGTAAAAACTGAAGCGCTTAAGAGATGGTATGTTAAAAATAATAGCTGCACACAGCGATTCGATACTGCCGGACATTATGGGATCAAGAGCCTGAATAATAATAAGTTTTGTCAACCGCATCCATCGGTTTTGCTGTTACTTCCTGCAGTTAACACAGTTGTTTTCTTTACAGTGACTGATTTTTCTACAGTGGAAATCCAGCATTGGACCTATTTCTGGCTCCCACTATTTACCTTCTGAACTAGTCGGCGCTTACGGCATCACATTATGACTGTCGATAGTTGTTTTAATTTGATCCTGTGTTATTTAACCACCCAATTGTTCGCGTGACTTCGTCGGTTATCACACAGCACTTTATGGACTTTATTAGGTCTTACCAATTAATCGGTTATCCGATCACTACGTATAGTTTTTATTTTTAACATACCGCGTCTATAGCGGTTTAGTTTCTATTCTACATTTATGACCAACGATGGATCTTCAATACAGAGGGGGCCAAAAAATGTACCCACTGTTTAAAAGTCAATAACTTGCAAACTAATTGACGGAGTTGTCTCACTTTTGGTGAAAGTTTAGCATGAAGTCCAGCTTAAAGATATCACTATAGGTGTTCGAAATGGTCACGATTAACATCCACACACAAACGATGCCGCCGAACTCCAGCACGAACTACTGACTGCAACGTGTTCAGTTGGATATTTGCACATGAATGCACGATGGATTCTCGAAGTTCATCCAATGTGCGTGGCTTTTGTCGATAAACGACGTCGTTTAGTGTTCCCCACAGGTAAAAGTCCAGAGGAGTTAGGTCTGGGGAACGTGGTGGATACTCCACAGCACCTCTACGGCCTATCCATCTTCCTGGTAGATTTTCGTCGACATACGCCCTAACACGATTTTGGTAGTGGGTGGGGCACCATCTTGTTGCAAGTAAACTCTTCCGTCTCCATACAAGTCTCTGATGGCAGGTAAAATGGATGCCTGAAGCTTCTAAAGGTACACCTCACCGGTAACTGTGCCGTCAAAGAAGAATGGCCCAATCAAGCCCCGATAAGACAACCCACACCACACATTTACTCCTGGCAAATTCACGGTTTTGTCTACATGGACGTTCGGATTTTCGGCGGCCCAGTAGATGCAATTGTGGCGATTTACTGTACCAATTAGTTTGAACTGTGCCTCATCAGGCCACACAATCATCTCTGCAAACTCTTCACCGTTGCGCACCATGTTAGTAAACCACTCGCAGTACTCCATTCTACGATCTAGGTCGTCTTCGTTCATTGCGTGTAGCAATCGTGGAATGTAGCACTTCCACTTCGCTGTCTTCAAAATTTGCCGAACACTTGAGCAACTGACTCCAGTTTCACTGGCACACTGTCTCACAGACTTCTGTGGTGAGCGAGTGAATCGTTGTGCTGCAGTTCGGCGGCATCGTTTGTTTGTGGATGTTAATGGTGACCATTTCGAACACCTACATTGAAATCTTTAAGTTGGACTTTAAGCTACACTTTCGCCAAAAGTTAGACAACTCCGTCAACTAGTCTGCAAGTTATGGACTTTTAAACAGTGGGTACATTTTTTTGGACTCCTCTGTATAATCCCAGTGTCGCTCATCTTACGGCCTGAGATATGCGAGTACCCGCCACTACGGCTACACTTTAAGGGGCTCCGGAAAGGCTCAAAATCATGAAAAGTTCAATTTTTACTTTTTTGCGTTTTCTGAATCTGCAGACTATTACCTTTTAATAGATATATAATTTATTCAATTCCGAAGTCTACAACTATTTTTAAATTTTTTTTGAAATGTGTTCTACATGGGCGTGACCCACTGTGGCGCTGTTAAACTGCTGTCAAATGGTGTTATTATTAACGTCCGTGTTCATCAGGTACATTTTAGTGATGTGAGATAAAGTATGTGTTGTGGCTAACCTGTGATGGTTCAATATATATCGCTGGTGTGATTGTCGATTGTTTCATGTTTATTTACTCTGCCGTTATCTAGAAAATATTCGTAATTAATTCTGTTTCTTGAGTCTCTGTTTTGTTGAAGTATAATAATGAGTAAAAGTAAAATAATTAGAAATCCTCTGAAGGCTTTTAAGAAAAGGAGAAATGTTGGAAAGCCAAAGGTATGTGTTATTACTGTAAACATTGAAGACGATAACCAAGTGAGTGAACCTAACCTCTCAAGTACACCTGCCCATAGCAGTCAAAGTGGGAAAGAAAATACTTCACAGAAGAAGCTTGGTTCAATGAGTGAAAACTATGAATGTTTTATGGGCGAATCGGATGTGAATGAAATGTTTGATATGTCGGTTCTAGAAGGAATTTTTTCAAACTGTGTAAGATGTATTCATTGTAGTGAAGTTGGTCTGGAACTCTCCATAATAAAGCACGTAGGACTTGCTAGTGAAATAGAACTGAAATGTGATAAGTCTTCATCCATGACCACCTTTTGGAACAGTGTTGCAGTATCTGCAACTGAAGAAAATGGTAGCAAAATCTACGAACACAACAACGAGCAATGCTTGCTTTAGACAAGGAACGCCTTCGGGCTGCAGACAGGGCTGTAAAGAGTCTAGAAATACAAGCAAGAGTAAACAGGAGGAGGAACAAGAGGAAGCTGGAGGAGGAGTTTGCAGAGGATGAAGATAATCCATCCTATGGACCTGGAATGCACTAAAAAGTTAATCCAATCTTTGTCGCTCGACTCCCAAAACTTTTATTTTCTCATACTAATTACATGTTTTCTAAGGATCTTCCAAACATATTTGTTTCAAACTTTCAGTAAATGTTACACAGTACCTTCTGCATAATTTAACACAACCTTTTTCCAAAAAACTGTATATTTTTGAATATATAAATAAAAAATTGCAAAAAAATGTGAATTTTCATTACAATTGAAAAAATCATCTTTAATAACTAAACTAAAATTTTGTAAAATCCCTGTGTTAAGTTGTAGCCCATATTCCAATAAATAATCTGTAAAAAGTTCAACTTCCTACCTCAAATACTTTGTGAGGAAAGATGTAATTTATAAGCGTTATTTTAACATTGCAAGTATAGGGCGTTCCGGAGACCCTTAAGACTGATGACTCATATTGTGCCGAAATTGGTCGTGAGTCGCACAAAAAAATTGTCAGTCAGCTGAAGCGGTTTTCTAGTTTTCAGTGTGCAAATTTGCAGCTGTGGCTGCCCTGACTATTAGTATTTTCCTCGATGTTAGCAAATATGGCGCAGTACTGTTGAGAGGTACAAAGATAAAAGCCTTCGATTTTTTACCTATCGAAGACATAGTGTGGCGAGCATCACTAGGATCAGTCAAGAAGACTTTCATAGGATAAAAACCAGAGAGACAAATTTTAACTGAAAGCTTTTATGGTATTACACAATATCTTATATATTTATTTCTAAATAAGATTGTAATGTTTTATTTTAGACAAACACAGTAACCACTAAATTTTTGTACTGTTCTGAACCATGCAAGTGTCTAACGTATTAAAGGATACAAGTAGGGTGGCCACTGAGAGCGTATTTGGTGGGGGCAGCGAGTGGTGGAAGAGGCGCAAGACTGTCTCGTTTGCGACAGAATCGCCGCTGGCCGTGGGCGAGATACGGGACCGCAAAGGCAGCCAGCAGGGGGTCCTTGGTGCGGTCCACCAAAGCGGGCCGAGGCGGCCGGCTTCACTTGATGCTCCAGTCGTGGACAACGATCTGCTATCGTTTCGGAGACTCCATCCGGAATTACGGGCTATTTCAGCTCACAACGCCTAGGCTGCATGGATTAGAAGGCTACTAAACTAAACTCCTCCCGAACAGGCTATGAAAATTTAGGAGGAAACAATATCAGAGAGGATATGGAGCACTACGAAAACTAGTAAACTTTCCGACTGCATAGAGCTATTCTAATTTCCAACAACGGGGCTACCTTTCTCAGTTATCTTTTCTGTTATTAACTCTGTCACTCTTATACGAGGGCAGTTCAATAAGTAATGCAACACATTTTTTTTCTCGGCCAATTTTGGTTGAAAAAACCGGAAGTTTCTTGTGGAATATTTTCAAACATTCCCGCTTCGTCTCGTATAGTTTCATTGACTTCCGACAGGTGGCAGCGCTGTACGCAGCTGTTAAAATGGCGTCTGTAACGGATGTGCGTTGCAAACAACGGGCAGTGATCGAGTTTCTTTTGGCGGAAAACTTGGGCATCTCAGATATTCATAGGCGCTTGCAGAATGTTTACGGTGATCTGGCAGTGGACAAAAGCACGGTGAGTCGTTGGGCAAAGCGTGTGTCATCATCGCCGCAAGGTCAAGCAAGACTGTCTGATCTCCCGCGTGCGGGCCGGCCGTGCACATCTGTGACTCCTGCAATGGCGGAGCGTGCGAACACACTCGTTCGAGATGATCGACGGATCACCATCAAACAACTCAGTGCTCAACTTGACATCTATGTTGGTAGTGCTGTCACAATTGTTCACCAGTTGGGATATTCAAAGGTTTGTTCCCGCTGGGTCCCTCGTTGTCTAACCGAACACCATAAAGAGCAAAGGAGAACCATCTGTGCGGAATTGCTTGCTCGTCATGTGGCTGAGGGTGACAATTTCTTGTCAAAGATTGTTACAGGCGATGAAACATGGGTTCATCACTTCGAACCTGAAACAAAACGGCAATCAATGGAGTGGCGCCACACCCACTCCCCTACCAAGAAAAAGTTTAAAGCCATACCCTCAGCCGGTAAAGTCATGGTTACAGTCGTCTGGGACGCTGAAGGGGCTATTCTGTTCGATGTCCTTCCCCATGGTCAAACGATCAACTCTGAAGTGTATTGTGCTACTCTTCAGAAATTGAAGAAACGACTTCAGCGTGTTTGTAGGCACAAAAATCTGAACGAACTTCTCCTTCTTCATGACAACGCAAGACCTCACACAAGTCTTCGCACCCGAGAGGAGCTCACAAAACTTCAGTGGACTGTTCTTCCTCATGCACCCTACAGCCCCGATCTCGCACCGTCGGATTTCCATATGTTTGGCCCAATGAAGGACGCAATCCGTGGGAGGCACTACGCGGATGATGAAGAAGTTATTGATGCAGTACGACGTTGGCTCCGACATCGACCAGTGGAATGGTACCGTGCAGGCATACAGGCCCTTATTTCAAGGTGGCGTAAGGCCGTAGCATTGAATGGAGATTACGTTGAAAAATAGTATTGTGTAGCTAAAAGATTGGGGAATAACCTGGTGTATTTCAATGCTGAATAAAACAACCCCTGTTTCAGAAAAAAATATGTTGCATTACTTATTGAACTGCCCTCGTAGTTTGTTGCAGGAACATTATTAACTAATTTCATTCATTAATACCTCAATACTGACATTAATAAGAAACTTCTAATTTACATTTCTTTCATGTACTGGGCAGTTATATTAAATTCTCGCTACTTGCGACGGCCACCATGAAAAACAAGTGATCATAGCAAAATGAAACTTTGTGGAAACATTTGTAACGACCGCGGAAGAGAAATAAAGAATAAAGTATTGAAAGAAACATTTTAATTTCCACATGAGAGGAAAACATTTGTTAACTGCATACCGGACCCAATTTTACGTTTCAGATTACAAATGTTGCTCGGTATGACGACCATATTCATCCTCGATAACCTGGAACCACACTGGAAGCCCAAAAAAAGGTATAACACTGGATATTCAGCTGTCATGACAGAGTCCGCTCACTGAGTGAAGATCGCACGTTACGTCCAGCATTCTCAGCTACGGCAACAGTAACTTCTTCAACAATTTGTGGCGTAAGCGGCTGTCGGATTCTCCCTGGAGCAATTCCCAAATCACCAGTGAATTCGAACTTCCGAATCATATCCTTCACCCCGATGTGGAAAGAGAACTTTTCCGTTTTCCTTTCATGCGTCGATATGCACAACGGACAGCAGCACTATCCCTATTGTTTCGATTCAACAGCTTTATTAGAGCCCTTGATGACGATTTCCAGATCTATGTTGATAGTCTGCAACTGCAATCACACTGAACATGTGTCAACCCTACGTTGCCGTACAAGTACCGGCGCCTGACGTCAAGTCACAACACTCACTTTACTAATAACAGAAATTGTGCAGCGCACAGTCTGAACATCGTTCCAATAAAGTAGGGTACTGATACGGTAAATAGTTTTCCGTATACACTGTCTGAAGTGTCAAAAGTTTTATTATAACGACACTGTATATGTGGGCTCGGCTTCTTCCATAAATAGTCACGTTTCAGTGCAGTTGGTCAAAGCATTGTCTTGAGAGCGCATGTTAATGTAGAATAGTGGTACAAATGTCGCAAGTTTTACTGTGCAACGAATCAGTTTCGTTCGCAACGACCACATGTAAGAAGGGGCAGGGGAGGACGAAAAGAGTGAAAATGGTGACAGTTGTAGGCCGGTCCGTTGCCGGGAGCAGGGAGTTTTTTGTACGGCAGTTACCATTCCATCGTAGTGGGAACAAGGAGTACTCATATCCGTCGTCAAAAACTTCTGCTTTGATCTTGCAGATGCTGTAACATTGACCCAATATCGTAACTAAAGGGTACTCTAATATCCGAAAAATTGTTGCAACCTGAAGGAAAAGGCAGTTTCTGTGACAACCAGTGCTTCTAGTGTTGTAGGTCCCGATTTAAATATCCCAAGCGTTAGCGAAAGTCGCGAAGTCAGTCGCGAACAGTTTTTGTGACACATTGCGCTACCCAACTGTAATGTGTAGCAGATTCTAAAGCACCACCTATAGTGAAACACTGAGGCCATTCTGGCATAGCGTCGAAGCAGTGTGCATGGACTGACGTAGCAGTCTCTCTCACATAAGCTCAGTTCGAACAGGAGCGCAGGCAGCTGAGAGCCGTTGTTGCTTCCAGAGGTGGCAGCTACGTGTAGTAATTTTCGCACCCAGTCTCCTACACATTTTTATGACGTATTCTCCCTATGATGCTGAACGTGCACAACAAGTGAAGTCTCGATTTTTGCCAGCCTTCCCGGTGTTGTTACCTGACGGGTTAGCAGTGTATTTCACGTGGCTCAGGTGGTCAATAATAAATAAATAACTGAGGGAAGGTGCCACATAACGCACTGATGTGGACAAACAACAGTGGCTGTAGGTACAATACATTATTAGTGGATTACTGAAGGTGGGACGGGATACCAAGTTACTATTCGAAACAAAGGAATTTCCAAGTCTCTGGTTATTCGCCACCTCACCGTAAAATATTTGCTAAATTTATTGTAATAAAATTATCTAGCAGACTTTAAGTTTTCACATTCTCATTTATCTTTATAGCTACATCGGTATTACTGCAGTTCAGTATAGTTTTATCTCTATTTTTTGTAGTACTTTAATGTACCTACAGAGATCTAACAGAAGTTCATATCCGGAAGAGGTTTCACTGTAGTTTACAAATTGTGCGCCATTTTAGTTGACCGTTTTGTTACAAAGTCTCGAAAAGGGGATAGATATGACAATGATATTTATTTGGTCAACTACTTGTCTTTTAAGAGAGGCCGAATACTAATAGTTATCTTTTTCTGGCATTCCATGCATGATACCTGGACAGGATTCTCTACTCGATGTTTCTGGATGACCTGAGAGGGATCACAAACGATACTGGAGGTCGCCCGTATAAATATTTGCACTGTGGTCGCACAGACAACTTTGAATACGACGACTACAACTATGACAATTACAGCTATGACAACTAAAACTCTCACACCTGTAACTACAACTATGACAACCACAACTACAACTATGACAATTACAAACTACAACTACTTCACTGTATATGCCATAGAGTTCACTTACATGTAACATTTGAATAGAGTTGAGGTACTAACTAATCATATGTCCTAAAAAGTGTTTCGTCAATTAAATTACATGTAAAACCGCGAGATATCGAGAGTTTAGAAACCACTGAGTTGCTACAGTGCGTTACAGTTGGTCTCTAGAACAGAACATACAAAAAGGCGTGTTATGTGTGTCTCACTCCTGTTATGCATCATTTCGAACTTGCTTTGCAAAGAACACTATGGATAAGAAATATTGTTGTGAACAATGTGTAGTAAGGTCTGAAGAGATGGTTTGGGTAGAAGTTTTAGAAAGTAAACAGAACGGGGAGTGTGACTGCCTTGAATGTTAAGCCGAAATGTGAGTGCGAATGAACTAGTTTGCAAATATTTCGTCAGACTCTAGAGCTATATTGATATTCAATTTCAGTCTTGTTGAATTTTAGGATGAAAAATTCGTCTTACAAGAATTTTTAGGGAATTATTTAAGATCCTTCAATAGCGGCATGCGTTTTCTTTGAGATAAAATCGTTTTTGGCCAGATGTTCATTTCTTTAACGTGTACACCGTTCGATAAAACAAACTGAAAGTAATGGAAATTGCTCTCAGAACGTATCAACTATTGTGCAGATTTCGTCTGAAATTTCGGCTGTTACAAAAGTCTGCCTGTCAGTTATGTCCGTTCGAAATCAGTGAGGTGTCAGTAGTACCATAGACAATGAGATATTAATTATTTTCCACTTCAACAACATAAGACCGTAGAGTCTGGTTCATTGTTTGAATGTGGTTAGTTTAATTATTCTGGTTATTTCACTCGGATTGCAGAACAGTTATTTCAAGGCAATGTTGGGACCAAGTTGAAGAGGAGAATTTGATGAAAGTGGGCACACTCCGGCTAGACTACAGTACTGATAAATGTGAAAAAAAAAATTTGTGGCATTCTGTTACAGTGCACTTTTTAACCACTCAAGTAATTGTAGTTGTAGTTCTCGTTGTTGTAGTTGTGGATGTCAGAGCTGTAGTCGCAGATATCATAGCTGCAGTTGTAGATGTCAGAATTGTAGTGGTAGATGTCAGAGTTGTAGTATTTCATAGTTGTATTTTTCATAATTGTAGATGCAGTTGTTGTCTTCTGCAGGAAGACTGTTTTGTGGCTCTTCACTCTTGTCTATCCTGGGAAAGTCTCTTTATCTCCACGTAGTTACTGTAACTGTCAATCATATCAGCCTGCTTGATGTAGTCCAGCCTTGGTCTCCCTGTACAATTCTTCCCCACACACTATCTCCTTTACCAAAATGACAATTCCTTGAAGCCTTGGGATTCGTCCTATCCAACAACTGCTTCTCTTAGTCTAGTCGTGACTTACATTTCTTTTGCCCCAGACACTGTTCACTGCCTCTTCATTATTTACCTGGTCTACCTGCCTAACTTTCAGAAGACTTCTCTTGCAGCACATTTCAAGTACTTATACTTTCTTCTTGTCTGAACTTTTTACTGTCCATGTTTCGGTTCCGTAAAAGGCCACACTGGAATCAAATACCTTTAAAAAAAGACATCCCCACACTTGTAAGTTGTTCCTCCGTTTTATTATTCAATTTCAGGCAACCCGAATTTTATCCGGCAAACGGACTCGAATACTACGACAGCATGGAAAATGACATTAAACCCAAGGCAAACGTATCAGTTTGAGAATGTTCCATACAGCGTGCCTGCTAACACGTGCCCTATCTAGAAATCTCATAATTTCGTTCATAACTCGCACCAAAAGACAAAGTTACAAGAAGTTCACGCCTATTTGACAGCACACAAGCAAAAGTAGCCCCACGAGCCGAATCACATCCGCTCTGCACTCGAATTCATTGATTTAGCTCCGTTTGAATCATGTTTGCCACTACTGATAAGTTCTTTACTGTAGGCTTTAATTTGAGAATCATTCCATGACTTTCTGAATATTCTCCATTCTACAAATTAACAACTTTTACACCCCATCGCGCAGAACTCTTTCAGTGGCGATGCTCTCTTTAAGAAGGCTCGGGCGGGATTCTAATTACCTCGAAATGTCTCAGTTAGTACGGAAATACACAAATCAAAAGAAGTTTTGCATCACCACGGTTCCCAGAAGTCCTGAAGATAGACTTTGACTGTGGATACTGTATCACAGACAAAGACGCTTTGACTCTTCAGGGGTGTCACTAAACCCGCCCAAAGATGTAAACAGCCACGCATGAGCAGCGCCTTTTAGACGGAGGGGGACAGACAGCCGATCAGTTGCAGTCATTCCACCAGAAAAAATGGTTCAAATGGCTCTGAGCACTATGGGACTCAACTGCTGAGGTCATTAGTCCCCTAGAACTTAGAACTAGTTAAACCTAACTAACCTAAGGACATCACAAACATCCATGCCCGAGGCAGGATTCGAACCTGCGACCGTAGCGGCCTTGCGGTTCCAGACTGCAGCGCCTTTAACCGCACGGCCACTTCGGCCGGCCATTCCACCAGAAAGGAGGTACACGGCTCGTGTTGTCTGAAGTTCAACCATGCCTAGACGGTCAATACCGCGGTTCGCGCGCGTCCGCATTGTTACTTTGTGACGGGAAGGGCTCTAAAAAGATAAGTGTCCAATCACCTCTGAGTGAACCAAAGTGATGTTGTTCCGACGTGGAGGAGATACATAGAGACAGGAACTGTCGATGACATGCCTCGCTCAGGCCGCCCAGCGGCTACTACTGCAGTGGATGACTGCTACCTACGGATTATGGTTCGGAGGAACCCTGACAGCAACGCCACCATGTCGAATAATGCTTTTCGTGCAGCCACAGGACGTCGTGTTATGACCCAAAATGTGCGCAATAGGCTGCATGATGGGCAACTTCACTCCCGACGTCCATGGCGAGGTCCATCTTTGCAAACACGACACCATGCAGCGCGGTACAGATGGGCCCAACAACACGCCAAATGAACCGCTCTGGATTGGCATCACGTTCACTTCTCTTCAACCAGACAATCGTCGGAGACGTGTCAGGAGGCAACCGGTTCAGGCTGAACACCTTAGACACACTGTCCAGGTAGTGCAGCAAGGTGGAAGTACCCTGATGTTTTGGGGTGGCATTATGTGGTGCCGACGTACGCCGCTGATGGTCATGGAAGGTGCCGTAACGGCTGTGTGAAACGTGGATGCCATCCTCCAACCGATAATGCAACCGTATCGGCAGCATATTGGCGAGGCATTCGTCTTCATGGACGACAATTCGCGGGCCCATGATGCGCATCTTGTGAATGACTTACTAGGATAACGACATCGCTCGACTAGAGTGGCCAGAATGTTCTCCAGACATGAACCCTATCTAACATGCTTGGGATAGACCGAAAAGGGCTGTTTATGGGCGACGTGACCCTCCAACCACTCTAACGGATCTACGCCGAATTGCCGTTGAGGTGTGGGCCAATGTGGACCAACAGTGCCTTGATGAACTTGTGGATAGTATGCCACGACGAATATAGACATGCATCAGTGCAAGAGGACATGCTACTTTGTATTAGAGGTACCGGTGTGTACAGCAATCTGGATCACCACCTCTGCAGATCTCGCTGTATGGTGGTACAACATGCAATGTATGGTTTTCATGAGTAATGAAAAGGGCGGAAATGATGTTTATGTTCATCTCTGTTCCAATTTTCTGTACAGGTTCCAGAACTCTCGGAACTGCGGTGATGCAAACCTTTTTTTGATGTGTGTAAATCACCAAACTATAGGGTCGTAATTTAAGAATGTTACTCTTTTTCTGATTTCTAGTTTCTAAAATATTTCGCTGTGTGGCCAGATTTGAACGGTATTTCGCTCTTCACAACCACAAGACAACGTAACTTACGAAGTGAGGAAAATATCGGAGCGGTAGCAACCAGCATTGAGGAAGAGCTGATGTGTCAGATTGAAGACGTTGCCAACGATCAGCTGAGACATCAGCATTGCGAATCTTTCGAAATGTATTTGGGCCTACGTCCATACAAATTTTATTGACTGAAGAGTTGAAGCCACTAATGTTTGACAGAGTCTTTAGCATGTTGAACCATCGTATGCATCAGTGTGTTCAAAGACATGGTGGACATTTGATTGATATTTTGTTGTGAACATAACTACAATGTCTAACAAGGGGAGGCCGCCAATTGTGAAATTCAGATTCAATTCATACTGCGCATAATAAAAGCTCATGGCCAGAGGAGTAATGTGGCAAAGCACCAAGATGCACTTCTCAGCCGTTGTCGAGAAAATCGACAGTTAAAATAAACCGTTGCGGTGAAATACTCTCAACGATTCATAATTATCGACAGCGTCGTGGCGCAGCGGTAAGCGCTCGGGTTCGTAATCCGAAGGTCGCCGGATCGAATCTCGCGCCATGCAATTTTTTTTGTTTTAGTATTTGTTTTGTTATTCAAATGTGTCTACACACACACACACACACACACACACACACACACACACACACACACACACATATATATATATATATATATATATATATATATATATATATATATATATGTGTGTGTGTGTGTGTGTGTGTGTGTGTGTGTGTGTGTGTGTGTGTGTGTAATTCCCGGCAATCAGTTGCAACAATTATGCATATAATAAGTTGTTGAAGGTCGTTTGTCGTGGAAAAATTGGCGACTTCGGACATCATTATGTTTTCCGCAAACAAAGTTGTATTTCACAAATGTTATTAGTTGTCTTCATAATGTTAACCACGTATAGTTAACGGAAGACGTAGAAACGATATTCCGAAACGAATACGTATAGCAAATCAAACGTTCGAATTAGAGTAGAAACCCCACGAACACAAATTTGCTGTGGCAGGTATGAAATATAAGCTCCGTTACTCGCTCGTTACACTTGAAGGACAGATGTTGAATGGGCCGAAACGAGCAGCCGCATAAAAGCGTAGTTGCCTGCTAACTTCGAAAGAAGGTAGATGCGGTCCCTAGCGCAACTTATAACATCGTCGAAAATCAGTGCGGACGTGAGAGCTTTGGTACACCCTGTTAAACAAACGGAAAAATGGAGGCGGTACAATTGGAGAGCGATCCGCCTTCACCAAAATGCATAAGCAATTCATTAATAGTTTATATATATATATATGAATTACAAAAAACTAATAATTAAAAAAATGTTGCATGGCGCGAGATTCGATCCGGCGACCGACCTTCCGATTACAAATCCGAGCACTTACGCTGCGCCACGACGCTGTATAAAACTACTAACCGTAGAGAGCATTTGACCGCAACGCTTTCGCAACGGTTTCTTTTAACTGTCGATTTTCTCGACAACGGCTGAGAAGTGCCTCTTGGTGCTTTGCCACATTACACCTGTGGCCATGAGCTTTTATTATGCGCAGTATGAATCGAATCTGAATTTCACAATTGGCGGCCTCCCCTTGTAAGTTTCAAAATAAGACACAATTTACTTCGATACGTTTAGTGGCGTTTTCTTGACTTTTAAAACGTATCAATCTTAATGAAAGGCAATTTTTTTCTATTTCACGCACCATCATACTGTGCACGATCACAAAAGAAATATCCTGCAGGCTTGTTCAGGCTCGACTGGCTCACTCACGAGGCAGGAAACGGCGGGCGCCAAGCAGCGCGCATCCAACAAAAAGGGGCTTCCCCGTCAGTGACGCTGTCGCAGTGGATCAAAGAGGCGGAAGGGTAGACTCAGTGTCTGGAACGGGATCTGTATCTCACTCTTGACCTTTTAAATTTGTATTCGATGTTAACAAACCTGTCTTTGTGAGGAAGGCATTTCTTGCTACTGTTAGTCTGCATTTTGTATGTTCCCTGCTTCGGTAATCAGTTTTTTTGTTGACCAGCCAGCAAAACTCATTCACTACTATTAGAATTTTATATCATACTCTAAGTCAGTCAGCATAGTTTGATTTAATTCCACCAAATTTCCTTAGCATTTTACACTGGCTGATGTTCATCTGAAGCCTGTTTTCAGACCACAACGCATTTCATCAGACCGCTCCTCTTTGTCCTTTGCCGTCTCTGAAATAATTACTGTGTCATTGGTAAACGTCAAAGTTAACTTCTTCTTAATGAGCTACAATTTAATTTGCAAAATTTTTTGCTTGGTTTCCTGTACAGCTTTCTCAGAGCGCAGAAGGAATTACATTGGAGATAGATTACTCCTCTTGATTATGCTTCCCATTCATAACTGCAGTCCGGTTCCTGTACAAATTGTACATTAACATTCGATCCCGTTATTTCATCCCTGCTACTTTCATATTTCGGAAGACTGTTTTCCAGTCTATATCCTCAGAAGGTTCCTGCAATGCTGTAAAGGCTGCAAAAGTAATTTGCCATTCATCACCCTATTTTATAAGAAGTTCGGCCTCGTGTGTTGGCACATTTTTTCCGGAACCGAAACTAACGTTCCCCGAGGTCAGCTTGTACCAATTTTTCCATTCTTCTGCAAATAAATGGTCTGAGTCTTTTGCTATAATGTTTTATCAGACTGATAGCTCATTAATATTCAATCACGATACAGTAACAACTTCAGCCACGAGATGTGGCAAATATACGTGTTTTGAAACTTCATAAGTACTCATATGAAATGAATTACAGAATTATTCCTCTCCAACCAGATAGTACTCGTACAAGAGAAGAAAAGCTAGTGAAGTATTTGCTGGACGATACTTTACTGAACACGATAATGGGTACTGTCTAAGTGTAAGCGTTTCGGTGTGTGTTAAACCGTAATTTCACAAACAACTATTGCAGAAAATGACAGTGTTGTATAAAGAGATGCCTTCATACTTGAACTGTAAAGAGCTACCTGTCATGTGTCTCAACCAAGCCGGCTGGGGTGGCCGAGCGGTTCTAGGCGCTACAGTCTGGAACCGCGTGACCGCTACGGTCGCAGGTTCGAATCCAGCCTCGGGCATGGGTGTGTGTGATGTCCTTAGGTTAGTTAGGTTTAAGTAGTTCTAAGTTGTAGGGGATTGATGACCTCAGACGTTAAGTCCCATACTGCTCAGAGCCATTTTTGTCTCAACCAACACAAGGAAAAACACCAAAAGAGTTACAGAACAGCGACTTGAGACACAGTCGCCCATTTTCTTACACGGCGCTGATGTGACTTCACGTTGCGGCAGTGCAGAAAACACCTGCAGAGTGGTGGAGGGCAGCCCCAGCGAGACAGAGTCGCCAACCTCTGAGCCTCCGACGTCCCTAGTTAAACTGCTCTCCGGAGCAGGTGCGCGGCCGTGACGAACCCAATTTAAAGTTGGCCGGATTCAGTTAACCCGCACACGTCAGCGCCCGCAAGTGGGGGAATTCACTGCACGAGAAACACTGGAACGTCGCCCAGTTTCCATACACGGTGAGCACACTGCTGCTAACGGCTTTATCACACTAGCCTAGAGTACATAATTCACCCTGCAGAATGTGCGATACTATGAAGCTTCCTCGGAGACCGTAACTGCGTGCCCGTCCCAGACAACTCGCAACTTTTTATTTTATCTGCAATGCTCTTACCGAGAGCGCAACCCATGGACAGCTCTCGACCTTCCCTCACAGCTTCAGTACTCCACTACCGTGACTTCTTCAGCATGTCTTGCTGGACTGTTACGTACGAAAGGAAGGAGAAGTGTAAATATCTACGCTGCGACTGTCAGCAGCTATGTTATTCTTTTAATGTTGTTTTGAAAGAAGAGGTAGTACCTACATATTCCTCTGGAATAGGAATAAATTTCTCACTCTTATTCCAGTGCTAAATATGAGAAGAAGAATCAATTAATTTCAACTTAATCTGCGAAAGTTTCAAAAGCGTCTATTGAAAGCAGGAAGAACTAGGTCTATTGTTTCCTGAAATTACTCCAACCAGTCCCCAATTGTCTTCTTTTTCAATTTTCATCATCCCATTATCCGTTCCCATCAGATGGTTTATATTTATTGATTGTTTGCAGCAATCTGTGAGTCATGTAGCTGTGGTAAGGAGTGTAAGCGAAACATGTAAGCACTGAGGGTGGCGAGAATTAGCCACATTTTGAGAACGACTTTGATGAATTACCTACAGTTATTAGTATGAGTTGGTCGGTTGCTGATGCACACAGTATTCCGGAAAAGATAAGGAATGTTTATCAGTGACGTTAATTTTATTCACTTCTCACATTTAACCCCAAGTAACACGTTCCGCATGCTTTACAAAAAGTAAATAAACCAAGGAGTATAGCTAAAGTTACGTCGAAGATTTTATGTTAAGGCAGAGAGTCTCTTTGTTTAACTTTTGTAATACACACTGGCACAGTAAGTTTGTATCTATTTCTCTATCGTAAAAATAACATGCCGTTATACGGCAAAACTGACATATGCTATTTATAATATCTATTAAACAATGCCGGCCGGAGTGGGCGAGCGGTTCTAGGCGCTACAGTCTGGAACCGCGCGACCGCTACGGTCGCAGGTTCGAACCCTGCCTCGGGCATGGATGTGTGTGATGTCCTTAGGTTAGTTAGGTTTAAGTAGTTGTAAGTTCTAGGGGACTGATGACCACAGCAGTTAAGTCCCATAGTGGTCAGACCCATTTGAATCATTTATTAAGCAATGAGTTTGGAAGAAATTACATCTATTCTTTTAGCACTGAAATTTCGTTTGTCACATCATTTATCTTTTTTTTTTTTTTTTTTTTAACTAACGCTGATCAGTACTTATGAAATAAACAGTAAACATTGCAGCATTACTTTTTTAATAATGAAATGTGAAGTAGGATGGTACATGGGAAGAGGAGATGTGTGTGTGTGTGTGTGTGTGTGTGTGTGTGTGTGTGTGTGTGTACGTGCGTGCGCACTAAAAGGAGAGGGAGAGCGTTGAGTAGGTGTGCCAGTGTGGAGAAGAAACATTCTGGCGCTCCCCCTCCCCCTCCTCCTCTCTCTCTTTCTCTCTGTTTCTTTCTCTCTCTCTCTCTCTCTCTCTCTCTTCCACATCTGCATGCCTACTCGGCACTCTCTCTCTCGCTCTCACACACAGAGACACACACACACACACACACACACACACACACACACACACACACACACACACTATTCCCCTCCCACATACCAACCTGCTTAACATTTCATTACTAAAAAAACATAATTCTATGATGCTTATTGCTTATTTCATAAGTAGTAATCAATATTAGTTAAACAAAATATAAATGAAATGTCAAACGAAATTTCAGTGCTAAAATTGTAGATGTAATATCTTCCAAACTCATTGCTTAATAGATTTTCAAAATACCACTTGTCAATTATGCCACGTAACTACATGTTATTTTTGCAATACAGAAACAGATACGTACTTACTGTCGGCAGTGTGTATTACAAGAGCTGAACAAAAATACTTTCTGCCCTAACACGAAATCTTTGACGTAACGTTTTGTAAACCATGTGGAACGTGTTATCTGTGACTAAGTGTGTGATGTGCAGTAAAATTGACGTTACTGGGAAATATTCATTACGTTTTCCAGAAGACTGTGTGCATCAACAACCGACCAACGGATAATAATAATGTAGGTAATGCAATAAAATGGATCTCATAATGTGAATAATTCACGCCAAAACTCAGTGTTTACATGTTTCGTTTATACAACTCGCCACAGTTACGCGTCTCCCACACTGCTGCAAACAGTCGATAAAAATGTACCATCTGATGATGAATCGCTAGGAGTCGAAACTGGCAATGCGATAATAAAAACTGAAGAAGAAAACAAAAGTAGCTGGCTGCTGTAATTTCAAGAAAATTTTATTCATCACAGACGCAGTGATTCTCATCCATAAAGGATAAAAGTTTTAGGCATGTTGTGTTGTTCTTAGAAGGAAGCACTTCAGAACATTTCAGAATGCCATTTATTACTTGTAGAACATCTTAGAAAATTTACTCCCGCAAGGTGATGCAGCAGTTAAGCACATGTTCTACTTGTTATGGGACTCCCTGTAGCTCCCTGCACGTGGGGCATGTTTCACACCACCCTGCGGGCGTCAAAACAGCGTAGGAGGAGCTTGGCATTACACGGCGTTCCCAAAGTTCCGCGCATTCTCGGCTAGTGTGAATGACACGAGCAACGTACGCACGTTCCTGCGCACACTGTGTAGGAAACCTGCTGCGATGGGGAGAGGGAGAAAGTAGGAGGGTTGCTGTTTCTATACTCCGTCCAGAGCTGTGCGTCTCTGCAGTCCTCTTCCCCTCAGGTGCTCTGGGGCAGCAACTGTCAACTTACCTACCACGAGGCTATCAGAAAGGTGAGTTCACCTGCATGGTAAAAAAGGTACTGCAGGATATGGGCTGTTATCAGCTGTACTCACATGTACGTATTTCATTGGATTGTTATAAATACATTCTGTTTGCCAGCTAGACCACATATGACTTTGTAATGTGTGTTCTGAAATCTATCATGTGAATTATATGAATAATCAATATGAAAAGCGTGTAGCTTGAAGTCTTTCACATTATTGGGTGAATATATGAGAACACCAGCAACACAACGCATTGCCATGCCTAATAGGGTGCAGGAAAAACGTTGGGATTAAAAGCAGCTTCCAGTCGTCTCGTAATGGACAAATGCAGGTCTTATATGGATTTCAAGGGAATCTTATGGTATTCTTACTGCAGAACAGTAGGAGGTGCAGGTAACAATGGTGGATTGTCGACTACAAAGGTTCAATAGTACTGAGGACTGGTGAGTGTATTGGCGACAATGCATCGCTGTGCCCTCAAAACTTGTCCTGGACGATGCGTGGTGTGAGAACAGGACCCCTGTGGTCCTGGAACACAGCACCATCACTGGGGAACAAGCTTTGTACCATAGTATGGATCTAATCAGCCAAAATTGTCACATAATCATTGGCAATAATGCGATCTTGTTGTCTAACCAAGGGCCCCATGGAATACCACGATATGGCTGACAAAACTGTCATCGATACCCCGCCATGTTTCGCTCTTGTGCTGTAATCTCATCCATAAGTTGGCACCAGAATGAGACAAGACTAATCCTACCAAATTACTTTATTCCATTACAACATACACAATGTTTTGTGGTTTCAGCAACACGTTTTCAAAAATGGTTCAAATGGCTCTGAGCACTATTGGTCTTAACTTCTGAGGTTATCAGTCCCTAGAACTTAGAACTACTTAAACCTAACTAACCTAAGCACATCGCACACATCTATGCCCGAGGCAGGATTCGAACCTCCTACCGTATCGGTCGCCGGGTTCCAGAATGTAGCGCCTAGAACCGCTCGGCCACTTCGGCCGGCAACACGTTTTCCTTTTACGAACATTTGCATAACTGATGAGCGGTTTTGGAGTTCCAATTCATCAGGCAGCTGCCTGATTACGAGCTCCCTTCGTGTGTTTTTGGCGCTGACAGTCTGCGAGTGCTACATTCAGTTCTGCAGAAACTTTCGCAGTTTTCCTCACAATCGTCTTTGATCGTCTACGACGACTGAGACTGCAGCACTTTGAGAAAATTGCGTGATACCATTCATGGCGAAATATAACAGCACAACCGGCAGGCATGTGTAGCATGTGAATTTATGTTCAAGCAGGCATTTCTCACCGTGTTTTCATGTTTTCCTCCAACCCCCGTGTATATGGGCGATTGATTAGTACAGCATATGATAATCCACTGCTTGAATACTTCTAGAGAAAAGGGCAACACAGCAGATGGAGTCTAAAATCATTATTCAGAAAGCTAGGTTTCCGAAAGATTACTTAAAATGTGTTAGTGAGCGGAGCTTTTGAAATTGCATTCGTGAAATACACGCAAGTTTCCTTGACGAATTTTGATGCAGAAAGCAGAAATGAATAAACAGTGCTCGCCTTTGTAGTAAATGCAAGTCCTCACCATTAGCGAAGAAAAATGACAGGGGTAGTCGCCTGGGAGGTAGGCAAACCACATTGCTGAGGTGCGTGCCGCGAGAACCACTCTCCAGGCACTCGATGCAACTCACCCGATGTTACTACACCTTCATAGAATTTACGATTACAGTAGGCTACAAAACAGGACTAATTGTACATAATCTGTTACGTAACAGACGACTGGAGATCCAATAACGGTAATTAACGACAGGTAATGCTTAACTTACGAATTATGTCTTTCTTTCAGTAAAGTGTGGAGTAATGAGAGTTACGATGCTTTAGTAGCAATTTTGCTGTCAAGAATAATTGCTATCAAGAATAAATTGAGGATGTGTTAGATGACAATCAGTTTGACTTAAGGAGAGGTAAAGACACCACAGAGGCAGTTCCGATGTCACAGTTGGTAATGGAAGCCAGACTAAAGAAAAATTAAGACACGTTCATAGGATTTGACGACCTGGAAAAAGCATTCGACAGTGTCAAAAGGCGAGGCAAATAGGGATAACCTGTATGGAGAGACAGGTAGCATACAATAAGAGCCAAGAGGAAGAAGTGAGAGTAGAAGACCAAGAACCATGTGCTAGGATTAAAAAGAGTGTAAGACAGGGATGTAATCTTTCGCCCCTATCGTTCAGTCTATACATCGAAGAAAAAATAGAGGAAATAAAAAAAGTTTCAAGAGTTGAATTAAAATTCAAGATGGAAGATATTAATGATAAGTTTCAGTGAAAGTGAAGAAGAATTACGGGATCTGCTGAATGGCATATACAGTATAATGAGTACAGAATATGGAATGAGAGTAAATCGAAGAAGAACGAATGCAATGAGAAGCAGCAGAAATGAGAATTCCGAGAAACGTAACATCAAAATTAGGGATCCCGAAATATACGAACTTAAGGAATTCAACTATCTAGGCAGCAAAATAGCACAAGACGGATAACGCAAGGATAACACTAAAAGCAGACTGTACTGGCAAAAAGGTCATTCCTAACCAAGATAAATCTACTAGTATCAAACATAGAAACTTCCGAAAATGTACGTTAGGAGAATAGCAATTTTTGGTAATGAAACATGAACTGTGGGAAAACCGTAACAGCAGAGAATCGAAGCATTTAAGATATGTGCTACAGACGAGTGCAGAAAATCAGGTGGATGATAAGGTAAGAAATGAGGAGGTTCTGCTCGGAATCAGCGAGGAAAGGAAAGTATGGAAGACACTGACAAGAAGGAGGGATAGCAAGATAGGTCATCTATTAAGCTATCAGTGAATAACTTTCATGGTACCAGAGGGAGCTGTAGAGAGTAGACTCTGTAGAGAAAGGCGGAGGGTGGAATGCATGCAGCAAATAATTGACGACGTACATTGCAAGTGCTACTCTGAAAAGAAGAAGTTGCTACAGGTGAAGGATTCGTGGTGGGCCCCATCAAACCAGTTAGAAGACTGATGGCTCAAAAAAGTACCTATATAACATTTTTTCCCCTTTACTGTTCTATGTTCAATACTTAGTTACTATTCTGCGAGAGGAGAAGGTTTAATCTGTGGTTTATCCAAACAAAATGTTATAGACAAGCAAAACGTCGGTAGCATTAGTCACGCGTATCCAACATATAAATTCTGCAACTTACTTTTACTAAATTTAAGTGTAATTAGATTAAAAACAGCCGACCCGTTGCAAAGGATAAAGTAGTCTTTACCTAGGTTTCGATAAGTTTAAACCTATCTTCTTCAGAAGTCGGCAGTATTATATTAGCATGGAGTGATACGTCATTGCCATTTTTACAAACATCTCCATAGTTCCATTAGTCAAAATCAAATATAGCCCTAAGAGTAGGGTTTGTCAGATAAAACCCTACTCTTAGGGCTATATTTGGTTTTGACTAATGGAACTATGGAGATGTTTGTAAAAATGGCAATGACGTATCACTCCATGCTAATATAATACTGCCGACTTCTGAAGAAGATAGGTTTAAACTTATCGAAACCTAGGTAAAGACTACTTTATCCTTTGCAACGGGTCGGCTGTTTTTAATCTAATTACGTGGAACCGTTGCTGTTACGCAGCTATGTTTAAAATAATGAAATTTAAGTGTGTAATGCCCTGTCGCTAGTCTAAAATAAGGAAATTATTAATCGTTGCTGCACTTTTCTGAGACCAAAGGATCATGTAGTAATTCTGCCAACGGCCTTGTCAAAGAGGGCGGAGGAGCAGACAGACCCTCACTGCACTCCCTGGCCCTGTGGGTGGGTAACTGCCCCTAAAGTCGGAAGAACCATCAGTGATCAACGGGAGGAGTGTGCATAAGGCAATGGAAACCACTGCATTAAAGACACATAACGTGTACCCACAGAACATGTGGTCTGTAATTGGAAAAGTGTCGTGACGATGTCTCCATTCGTAAAAGATTCCCCGGATTAGTCCCCCATTCTGATCTCTGAGAGGTGACTGCCAAGGGGAGGCGACCACACAAAAAGAAAGTTGAATAACTAACGAAAGGGTAATGTTGTACGAGTCGGGGCGTGGGTTGTCAGATGTTCGAACGTGGTAGGAAAGCTAGAAAGTCTGAAAAGCGAAATGCTAACGCTCGCTCTAGATATGGGGGACGTCAGTGGAGTGAAATGGAAAGAAGACCAGGATTTCTGGTCAGGTGAGTATCGAGTACTATCAACAGCAGCAGAAAATGGTATAACGGGAGTAGGATTGTTTATGACAAGACGGTATGGCGGAGAGTGAGTTACTGCGAAGGGTTTGGTAATAGGGCTGTTTTCACCAAAATCGCCAACGAACCAATATCAACAACGATAGTTCAGGTATATGTGCCGACGTCGCAAGCAGAATATGAAGAGATAATAAAAGTATATGAAAATATTGAAAGGAGAATTCAGTACATAAATAGAGATGAAAATCTAATAATGTAGGGTTGTAAATGCAGTTGTAGGGGAAGGAGTAGAACAAAGGGTCAAGGAAAAATCCAGTCTTGGTACTAGAAATGAGATAAGGAGAAAGATTGCGTTCTGCCGTACATTTCAGCTAGTAATAGCGAAAATTCTGTTCAAAAATAGCTAGAGGACGTAGTATACCTAGAAAAGGTGGGGAGATAAGGAGAGATTCCATTTAGATTACATCATGGTCAGGCAGAGATTCTGAAATCAGATATTGGTTTGCATGAGTGCCCACGAACAGATATGGTCTCAGATCACAACTTAGTACCGAGAAGAGTAGGATGCAGATTAAGAGAATAGCCAGGAAGGATCAATGTGCAAAGAAGTGGGGTACACACATAGTAAGGAATGAGGAGGTAAGCGTTAAATTCTTTGAGGCTATAGATACCACAATAATGAATAGCTCAGCAGGCACTTCAGAGTAATGGGCATATTTAAAAAGGTGTTGAGTGGTACTTAAGATAGGTAAATAAATTAGTGAAATCAATGTGAAGTAGAAATTAGAAAATAAATGAAAAACTTAGTTTAGTTTAACACTGGCAAACAGCGGGCAGAGCAGCAGAGGCATTGACCGTGAAGTCAGCACGTTCAGGAGAAGCCATCGCCTTCCCCACATAAGCGGAAGCTGTCGATTCAGCCGTCAGGGCATCGCCCGACCAGCTCACACGTTTCTCAGTTGTCACATGTGATCAAAGGCCCTCGCCTACATTCCAAGAGCCAATGACCGACGTTAAGAAGATTCTTCGAGAAGCTTTTCAACATGACACAAGAGGTAATGACCATGATGTCGTTCACCTCCAGTGAACTAAAGTGAAAAAATACGCGAGACGCAGTGGGCCCGTCAAGAGTAGTTTTCAGTTCAGTTTTGGTTCGAGTTCAGTTCCAGTACAATTCAGTTGGTGCTGAAGACCATCATGCAGGAAGAGACTACATCGTACACAGAAGCACCAAGTCCACCGCCGTAATGGAACACCAAGCAGCAGCCTCGCCGCCAGAAGACAGACGTTAAAAGGTATTTGAAGTCTGATTTTTACGTACCCGGGTGACTCGTGAGGACGGGAAGGAGACGGCCTCACATCAGCAGTCACCTGTGAGCTGGTGATGAAGATCTGACAGCCGAAGACTGGCAAGCTGGAGTCACCCCAGCTGGGAGTATGAAGCACTAACATGATCATATCGGCGAATGTTGCAGGTGCAACGCACACACGCATTCATGATTAGTTCTAGCCGTCTTTTGTTTTCACTTCTCATGTCTTGTTGAATTAGATCACAATAGTGGAGGTTCGGTAGAACGAGTGCTTGCACGAGCTGGCGTTTCAAGTCCTGTGGAAATATCTTCCGAAACTTTTTGAGAGCATACAGACAATCGGACGTCTTCCGGCACACTGCGACTGTATTCTCTGCCCAGTTGAGATGCTCATCCAAAGTTACACCCAAGTTCTTAACTGTTTTCTGATATTGGAATACCATCGATCAGAATAGGAGGCAGCCGTTCGCGGAAATCTGAACTTATTAATTTCTGATGGGCTATTAAGATTACTTGTGTCTTTTTTCCATTTAGTTTAAGCCGCAGGTTTTTCGCCCATGTCACTACTGAAGACAGATTATCATTCATCTGAGCGATTGCAGTGTTTATATCTTAAGGTCTGACGCTTAGGTAGAGCTGGAGGTCGTCGGCATAGAAATGATATTTACAGGAGGACAGAACCGACGAAATATCTTTGACATATAAAGAAAACAAAAGTGGTCCTAAGACTGATACTTGTGGCACTCCCGAGGAAACATGTTTCGAGGGAGATTATTCATTTACGCAGACAATACATTGCTGTTTGTCTTTTAAGTAGCTTTCAAACCATCTCATTGCACTATTTGCGAAATTAAGCTGTTGCATTTTTCTGAGCAATATGTCAAAGTTAACAGTGTCAAAAGCTTTGCTGAAGTCTAGTAGCGTGAATATTGTTGTCTTTCGGCTGTCGATGGCATATTTCAGGTCATCAGTTACTTTAATTAGAGCAGTGTTTGTGCTGTGATGTTTACGGAAACCGGATTGAAATGTGTCATATAGGCTGAATTCATGCAGGTGTTCAGTGATTTGATCATGAACAATATATTCAAGTGCTTTGGAAACAGCAGGCAGTATGCTAATTGGTCGGTAATCACTAGGCAGTTGCGGGTTTTCGATCTTAGGGATGGGTCGAATTATGCTTATTTTCCATGCAGTAGGGTATATTCCGTTCACGAGGGAAAAATTAAATGTGAGAGTTAAGACAGATACTAAGATATCGGTAACATTCTTAGTCATGGTTATACTGATACTGTCATTGCCTATAGCATCAGAAGAAATTCTCATTATTGCTTTTCTGGCCGTATTTATTGTTACGTGTTTTAGATGGAAGGTATCGTTGTTAGTTCTCCAGTTAGGGGATTCTTGTGGACGATAATTATTAGTCGTGTATATCTCCTCCTTTTGTGATTCTTGAACAGAGTATTCGCTATTACTATTACTATTTAAGCATTGCCCATGTTCAGACCCGGTACCCAGTGCGTTTTGATTACCAGCCGAAGACGATGTCTCTAGTCTACAGGTCCTGTTACTGACGTACACATCCAGCGGTGAGATAGTGTTCTACGGCAAGCTAGAGAGTTATGTTCGCCGCCAATATGCATTAATGACACCAGAATTTGATTAACTGTCTGCATTTTACCATCTGTGTGTGTTTTACCAATTGGGCTTTTATCACGATATGTGTACGTGTGGTGACCATTTATACTTTTAATCCAGGTAATGTAACATGGAAATTTTGTAACAAGTTCCGTAAGCTCAGATGATGGCAGCATAAGACTATTGAAATCGGTCATCGTGGCACAATGAATGTGTCTACATTGCAATGTCGGCGTACGAAGTGTGTTCTTTATTTCCATCTGTCATCTTCGAGATGAACCATATGACGAAGGCACATAAACATTATCACTTTCAATGTCTGATATGTCATACAGCACGAAATTTTCGTATCGTTACACTTGAAAACGTTCAAAGGCCGAAATTGCATCAATTTACTTAACAAATAAATAATTTTAACAATCGACGGCCGGCCGCGGTCTCAGAGCGGTTCTAGGCGCTTCAGTCCGGAACCGCGCGACTGCTACGGTCGCAGGTTTCAATCCTGCCTCGGGCATGGATGTGTGTGATGTCCTTAGGTTAGTTAAATTTAAGTAGTTCCAAGTTCTATGGGACTGATGACCTCAGATGTTAAGTTCCATAGTGCTCAGAGTCATTTGAACCATTTTGAACAGTCGACATCAACAATGATGTCTCCTAAAAATTTATCAGAAAAATTAATACTGCTCTAACAACTACTACTTCCATTTCCTCATTTATTTACATGAAGACATGAAGTGCTTTAATTCAGCAGAGATCTGCTGAAGTATTTGAGATACACGGCTACTGTGACAGTAAAGTAAGCAGTGTGTTGTGTACAAAACACTTCTTAAAGAGAGCATTGCTAAATGCTTGTCAAATGTATGGGTGCCGTATCTGGTCGGACAAACAGGAGGCGCAAAGCGTATACGAAGGTGGGCGCCGGGAGTGGTCACAAGTTTGTCTGGATCGTGGGAGAGGACCGTTGGCACAGACACTGGTAGAGAGGCGCCCTGTACATAGCGAGAACGTGGTTACAATACTTGAAGAACCGCCTTACACGGCGGAGACGACGAATGTCCTTCAACCTCTTTACATATCTACCCCATGCAAATCGCAAATTGAGGAAGGTAACGACGCGTACAGAGGAGTCAACGGAATGTGAAGAAATCTTACGTAATATGAGGTGCCATACAATTTTCCCTCTGCTACTTACTTTTCAGTGATTAGCAGAGTATAGAAGTAGATGTAGATTTCAGGAAAATGATGGAAAGGAAGCAATGAATTGCCGGTAACTTAACCTCTTCACTTGTTCATACGTTGTATTTCGAAAACGATGAGAAAGCGTACTTTGGACAAACAGGAAGTAATTTCAAAACAAGTTTAAGCAAGCGTTTGTATCCCACTGGGTTGAAGCTATCTTAATATAGTTCACACGCAACAGCACAAAAACAAACAGCAAGCCACATAATGGCTCTGCCTATACGATAAAGGAACTTTTGAATAGATATAATTAGTCGATTACAAGCATGTAAATGATCATATGCCATGAACAAGCGAAGATAGGTTGGTGCCAGTGAGATTCAAAATTTCTCAGACTTTTGTTTTGAATTTACTCCTGTCTATCCTAAGTATACTATCGCGCGGCTGTCGACATCTAACTTCTAAACACCTAAAATGATGAAAATAGTGGCAACTCATAACTTCGTTTCCAGCGTGTTGGTTAAATCTACATCTGCCTCTATACTCTCCCAATCACTCTAAAGTGTAGTACATTATACTAAAATTTCTTCCCATTCCGTTGATGTCTCTAAGCGAGCTATACTCTGCTAAATATTGTAAAATCCTGAGAGAGAGTAACTTTTATGATTACATTTGAAGCACAACATTCTATGGCAATGGGTCATGGAGTGTGAGAAAACAAGAACAGAAGAGACTTGAGGCATTTGACATGTGTTGTTGCACAAGGATGTTGAAAATAAGGTGGACTGATAAAAAATGAGGAGATGCTCCGCAAGATTGGCGAAGAAAGGAACTTGTGGAAAACACTGACAAGACGACGAGGACATGCGATAAAAGCATCAGGGAATAACGTCCATGGTATCAAAAGGCGCAGCGAAGGAGAACAAACTGTAGGGAACGACAGAGACTAGAATGTATCGAGCAAATAATTGATAACATAGGGTACAAGTGCAAATGTCAGAGAAAGAAGTTAATGCAGGAGAGAAGTAAGTGGCGCCCCGCCGCATCAGACCAGTCAGAAGATGATTCAAAAAGAATAAAAGAAAACAATGCTAGTGAATCTTACTATCTGAAAAAGGCAGATTGCAAAATATAAGGGGAGATGAAAACATTTTGGTTTGAGAGCGTGCTGCAGCGTATATGCGACGTGGGGAGACTCCGGTGTGGGTATATAACCACCGACATTCAGGCAAGCTATTAGTGTGGCTTTCGTGCTTTCCGATATGCGTGTGGTATACGCGGAAACGTGAACTATGGCGACGTTATTACCAAATGCGTCCAAATAGGACCAATATGCTGTTACCCTTTTTTTGGCTGCTTAGACATCCGTGGTCTAGGAATAGCGTCTTCGATTCATAATCAAAATGTCTTCGGTCCCGGGTTCGATCCCGCCACTGCCTGAATTTTGATAAATAATCAGCATTGGCGGCCGAAGACTTCCGACATAAGAAGTCAGCCTCAGTCTGCCAACGGCCTTGTCAAAGAGGGCGGAGGAGCGGATAGAGGTTCAGGGCACTCTCTTGTCCTAGGGGTGGGAAATTGCCCCTAAAGGCGGAAGAATCAGCAATTATCAACGACATGAGGATGCAGAAGGCAATAGAAACCACTGCATTAAAGACACGTAACGTGTATCCACAGGACATGTGGCCTGTAATTGAAGAAGTGTCATGATGATCTCTCCATTGGCAAAAGATTCCGGAATAGTCCCCCATTCGTATCTCCGGGAGAGGACTGCCAAGGGGGAGGTTACCATGAGGAAAAGATTGAATAATCTACGAAACGATAACGTTCTACGAGTCGGGGCGTGGAATGTCAGAAGCTTGAACGTGGTAGGGAAACTAGAAAATTTGAAAAGGGAAATGCAAAGGCTCAATCTACATATAGTAGAGGTCAGTGAAGTGAAGTGGAAGGAAGACAAGGATTTCTGGTCAGATGAGTATCGGGTAATATCAACAGCAGCAGAAAATGGTATAACAGGTGTAGGATTCGTTATGAATAGGAAGGTAGGGCAGAGGGTGTGTTACTGTGAACAGTTCAGTGACCGGGTTGTTCTAATCAGAATCTACAGCAGACCAACACCGACAACGATAGTTCAGGTATACATGCCGACGTCGCAGGCTGAAGATGAACAGATAGAGAAAGTGTATGAGGATATTGAAAAGGTAATACAGTATGTAAAGGGGGACGAAAATCTAATAGTCATGGGCGACTGGAATGCAGCTGTAGGGTAAGGAGTAGAAGAAAAGGTCACAGGAGAATAATCAGCTTAACAGCTCATGCATCGAAGCTGCTTACAAGAATAATATACAGAAGAATGGAAAAGAAAATTGAGAATGCGCTAGGTGACGATCAGTTTGGCTTCAGGAAAAGTAAAGGGACGAGAGAGGCATTTCTGACTTTACTGCTAATAATGGAAGCAAGGCTAAAGAAAAATCAAGACACTTTCATAGGATTTGTCGACCTGAAAAAGCGTTCGACAATATAAAATGGTGCAAGCTGTTCGAGATTCTGAAAAAAGTAGGGGTAAGCTATAAGGAGAGACGGGTCATATACAATATGTACAACAACCAAGAGGGAATAATAAGAGTGGACGATCAGGAACGAAGTGCTCGTATTAAGAAGGGTGTAAGACAAGGCTGTAGCCTTTCGCCCCTACTCTTCAATCTGTACATCGAGGAAGCAATGATGGAAATAAAAGAAAGGTTCAGGAGTGGAATTAAAATACAAGGTGAAAGGATATCAATGATACGATTCGCTGATGACATTGCTATCCTGAGTGAAAATGAAGAAGAATTAAAAGATGTGCTGAACGGAATGAACAGTCTAATGAGTACACAGTATGGGTTGAGAGTAAATCGGAGAAAGACGAAGGTAATGAGAAGTAGTAGAAATGAGAACAGCAAGAAACTTAACATCAGGATTGATGGTCACGAAGTCAATGAAGTTAAGGAATTCTGCTACCTCGGCAGTAAAATAACCAATGACGGACGGAGCAAGGAGGACATCAAAAGCAGACTCGCTATGGCAAAAAAGGCATTTATGGCCAAGAGAAGTCTACTAATATCAAATACCGGCCTTAATTTGAGAAGAAATTTCTGAGGATGTACGTCTGGAGTACAGCATTGTATTGTAACTCCGGAAATGAATATCCTCCTATTTCCATCTATTGCACTGCAAATTTTTTTCCTTATTTTGTCACCTGAAGATATAACATTTCTGTGTCTTTGTATATTGTAATGGTTTTGCTATTTGTATATATATGCATTTATGTCGATTTATAATTGTTTTGTTTTGTGAATATTATTTGTATTTATACGCTGGGTCTGGCCTAGGGAAATCTATACTATCGAACGAATACATCGATAGGTCGTGTGGAGAACGAAAATGTTTAGGATCTTTGGTAGTGTTAACTCTGCCGCGTGGAGCGCGGGCAGAGCATGAGGAGAGTCTGGCTGGGGTAGCGAGTGGAGCAGGTGTGTTGTGTGACGCTCCCGCGAGTTGCCGCGCGTTCGGGGTTGGGCAGCATGTAATTGCGCTCGACTGGCTATAATAGTTTCTAGCACGGTGTCGCGGACGGGAAGCATTAGCTGGCACACATCAAGAGCCCGTTTCGCCTGGTGACCGTGTCGAGAAGAAGGCGCGCCAACATCCAGCTTCTGCAACAGCGACGGCCGACAATGAGTGACTGTCGCCACCTCCTCGATCGACGACTTCAAACCTTCAATCAACCAACAAGGAAGACTAAAAGCACGTCAAGTTTCAGGACTGTATGGCAGATCTCAGCTTTTAAAATTTTTTCATCACAAAATTACAGCAACTTAGCATGAACCTTTGTTGCTCATTGTCCCAATTGCATTACCAAGCAGGGTCCCTTCCTTTTCCGAAATGAACCCGAGTGTCGTTGAAATTCAAACGCCAGCATTCAAATAATATAATTCAATTTCACTGCTTTAATTTCAAAGTTCAGTTAAAGTATTCATAGCTGGCTACAATATTTAGATTACACGAGCACAAATTAAGAGTGCGAGTTTTGTTAGTATATTTTAGGTTACCTGTGACTGCAGCTCAGCTTGGTACGTACTAAATTTCACTATTGTTAATTGTTCAGAATCATTTAATTCAAGTTCGAAGTTAAATCTCTTATTTCTAAATTGCGTAGATTCAAGTAGCTTTTGAAATGATTGTTTCTGAATTTCGATATGCTTCAGAAACAAAGTTCACTATTAATTTCAGTCACTAAATTAACTTTCAATTTTCCAGTTTTATTAATTCTTTTGCTAAATTAAGTCAGGGTGTAGCGAAATTTATTACTTGAGACAAACATTCAGTTTTCACACAACACGTGTCAACCTTCAGTTTCCACGCTTTTAGTGCTAATTATATGTGCAATAACCTTTCTTTTTCAGTTATTATAGTAATTGTCCATAGGACTGGCGACCGTAATTTACCCCAAATCTCAAATATCTAATTACCGCTAGTTAATTGTTAACGTAACCGCCGCACATTTACTTTTTTTATTAACTTAGAGCCTTTTCAAAATTAATTTCCACCAGTTTCATTTGAATTTTTTCCTTTCATTTAGATGTAACCCTTTCCTCCCTCTTTACCGACAAATTAACTTCGGTGACGATTGCTTTTCCCAAATTTCCATTAGGTATACGCGGTTTAATTTTTCACTGTCATTAAGGTCGGTAAGTGAGGGGGAGGTTACAGTATGGTAGTGAAACATGGACTGTGGGAAAACCGGAACAGAAGAGAATTGAAGCATTTGAGATGTGGTGCTATAGACGAATGTTGAAAGTTAGGTGGACTGATAAGCTAAGGAATGAGGAGGTTCTACGCAGAATCGGAGAGGAAAGGAATATGTGGAAGACACCGATAAGGAGAAGGGACAGGATGATAGGACATCTGCTAAGACATGAGGGAATGGCTTCCATGGTACTAGAGGGAGCTGTAGAGGGCTAAAACTGTAGACTGATGACAAAAAAAAAGAAAGACATCCAAAACCGGTATTCACACACTATGTCATCAAAAGAATCCGGACACCCCCAAAACCATACGCTTTTCACATTAAGTGCATTGTGCTGTCACCTACTGCCAGGTACTTCACATCAGCGACCTCAGTAGTTATTAGACATCCTGTGAAAGCAGAAAGGGTGCTCCACTAAAGGCACGGACTTCGAACGTAGTCAGGTGATAGGGTGTCACTAGTATCATACGTCTGTACGCGAGATTTCCACACTCTCAAACATACCTGGGTCCACTGTTTCCGATGTGATAGTGAAGTGGAAACGTGAAGGGAGACGTACAGCGCAAAAGCGTACAGGCCTACCTCGTCTGTTGACTGACAGAGACCGCACATAGTTAAAGATGGCCGTAATGTGTAATAGGCAGACATATATCCAGACCATCACACAGGAATTCCAAACTGCATCAAGATCCACTGCAAGGACTATGACTGTTAGGCGGAAGGAGAGAGAACTTGGATTTCATGGTCGAGCGGCTGCTCATAAGCAACACATCACACCGGTAAATGGCAAACGACGCCTCGCTTGGTGAAAGGACCGTAAATATTGGACGATTGAACAGTGGAAGAATGTTGTGTGGAGTGACAAATCACAGTACACAATGCGGCGATCCGATGGCGGGGTGTGGATGACGAATGCCCGATGAACGTCATCTGCCAGCGTGTGTAGTGCTAACAGTAAAAGTCGGAGGCGGTGGTGTTATCGTGTGGTCGTGTTTTTCATGGAGGGGGGTTGCACCCCTTATTGTTTTGCCTGGCACTATTACAGCGCAGGCCTTCATTTATGTTTTAAGCACCTTCTTGCTTCCCACTGTTGAAGAGCAATTCTGAGATGGCGAATGTATCTTTCAACACGATCGAGCACCTGTCTATAATGCACGGCCTGTGGCGGAGTGGTTCTATGCGCTTCAGCCTGGAACCGCGCTGCTGCTACAGTCGCAGGTTCGAATCCTGCGTCGGGCATGGATGTGTGTGCTGTCCTTAGGTTAGATAGGTTTAAGTAGTTCTAAGTCTAGAGGACTGATGACCTCAGATGTTAAGTCCCGTAGTGCTTAGAGCCATTTGAAATATTTGGTGGAGTGGTTACACGACAATAACATCCGTGTAATGGACTGGCCTCCACAGAGTCCTGACCTGAATGCTACCAGAACACCTTTGGGATGTTTTGGAACGCCGACTTCGTGCCAGGCCTCACCGACCGACATCAATACCTCTCCTCAGTGTAGCAGCCCGTGAAGACTGGGCTGCCATTCCCCAAGAAACCTTCCAACGCCTGATTGAACGTATGCATGCAAGAGTGGAAACTGTCATCAATGCTAAGGGTGAGCCAACACCATACTGAATTTCACCATTACCGATGTAGGTTGCCACGAACTTGTAAGTCATTTTCAGCCAAGTGTCCGGATACTTTTGATCACATAATGTACATCAGAGAGTGTTGAAAACCACCGTTATGGAATGGTGCAACAATCGTCGCTGCTGCTTCATGATAACATCGTTCCCAAACAGCAAATGTCGTAACGCACAAGTTACGCCAATTGAAGTGGGGGACACTCAAACACCCGCCCGATAGTCCTCATGTCCCCGATGCAATCATCAGGCCTTGAAGGGTCGAGGATTCCTGTCGGTGGATAATGTGCAGCAGGCAGTTATGAACTTCTTCTCACAGCAGGGAACGGCGTTTTACCAAACGGGTATCTCCAACTTGATGTTTCGATAGGACGCTTACCTCAGTGCTAATGGCGATTCTATCTGATTGTACGACCTTCTAACACAAACTTTTGATCGCCCATTATACACTGACGGAAAAAAATTGCAAACCTAGAGAAAGATGATATAGAGTTATGAAATTTCGGAAATACATTTATCTACACTACTGGCCATTAAAATTGCTACACCAAGAAGAAATGCAGACGATAAACGGTTGATCATTGGACGAATATATTATACTAGAACTGACACGTGATTACGTTTTCACGCAATTTGGGTGCATAGATCCTGAGAAATCAGTACCCAGAACAACCATGTCTGGCCGTAATAACGGCCTTGACACGCCTGGGCATTGAGTCAAACAGAGCTTGGATGGCGTGTACAGGTACAGCTGCCCATGCAGCTTCAACACGATACCACAGTTCATCAAGAGTAGTGACTGGAGTATTGTGACGAGCCAGTTGCTCGGCCACCATTGACCAGACGTTTTCAATTGGTGAGAGATCTGGTGAACGTGCTGTCCAGGGCAGTAGTCGAACATTTTCTGTATCCAGCAAGGCCCGTACAGGACCTGCAACATGCGGTCGTGCATTATCCTGCTGAAATGTTTTCGCAGGGACCGAATGAAGGGTAGAGCCACGGGTCGTAACACATCTGAAATGTAACGTCCACTGTTCAAAGTGCTGTCAATGCGAAAAAGAGGTGACCGTGACGTATAACCAATGGCACCCCATACAATCACGCCGGGTGATACGCCAGTATGGCGATGACGAATACACGCTTCCAATGTGAGTTCACCACGATGACGCCAAACACGGATGCGACCATCATGATGCTGTAAAAAGAACCTGGATTCATCCGAAAAAATGACGTTTTGCCATTCGTGCACCCAGGTTCGTCGCTGAGTACACCATCGCAGGTGCTCCTGTCTGTGATGCAGCGTCAAGGGTAACCGCAGCCGTGGTTTCCGAGCTGATAGTCCATGCTGCTGCAAACGTCGTCGAACTGTTCGTGCAGATGGTTGTTGTATTGCAAACGTCCCCATCTGTTGACTCAGGGATCGAGACGTGGCTGCACGATCCGTTACAGCCATGCGGATAAGGTGCCTATCATCTCGAGTGCTCCTGATACGAGGCCGTTGGGATACAGCACGGCGTTCCGTGTTACTCGCCTGAACCCACCGATTCCGTATTCTACTAACATTCGTTGGATCTCGACCAAGGCGAGCAGCAATGTCGCGATACGATAAACCTCAATCGCGATAGGCTACAATCCGAACTTTATCAAAGTCGGAAACGTGATGGTATGCATTTCTCCTCCTTACACGAGGCATCACAACAACGTTTCACCAGGAAACGCCGGTCAACTGCTGTTTGTGTATGAGAAATCGGTTGGAATCTTTCCTCATGTCAGCACGTTGTAGGTGTCGCTACCGGCGCCAACCTTGTGTGAATGCTCCGAAAAGCTAATCATTTCCTCTCGGTTAAATTTCGCATCTGTAGCACGTCATCTCCTTGGTGTAGCAATTTAAATGTAGTGTAGATGACATAGTTAAGTGCTTAATATTGCAAGATCACAGGTTAATTTAAAATCGAAATAAGCCATTGTAAATGTGAAATGCTGCCACGTTAATAACCACTGTAGCCTCCAGAATGTTGAGTGCAAGCATGCAAACCTGGATGAATTCTGTTGCACAGATGCTAGTTGTCAGCTTGTGATATGGATTTCCATGTACGTCGTACTTGGTCGTTGAATATAATGGCGGTTAACTGTGGTTGTACATGACGCTGTAATTGCCGTTAGATGATGTCCCATATGTGCTCGACTGGAGACAGATCCAGTGATCGAGCAGACCACGGCAACATGTCGACATTCTGTACAGCACGTTGGGTTACACTAGCGGTATGTGGGCGAGCGTTTTCCTTTTGAAAAGCACCCCCTGGAATGCTGTGCTTGAATTGAGTAAAAGAAGTCGAATCACGAGACTGACGTAGAAGCTAGCATTCAGGGTGCGTGAGATAACCGCAAGAGTGCTCCAGGTTCCATACGAAATCGCACCCCAGACAGTAACTCCAATTGTATATCCAGTGTGTCTAGCACGTTGATACATTGTGATTACGAAGGCTTTCCCGGCGTGATAATTGATAATATTCTTCTCGGGTGTGCAGCCGGATCATAACGTCATCTTGACACAATATTTCAACGCTCCAACTGGCCGCCATCTTCAGGTGAGAGAGCTGGTACACGATCTCGTCGGAACTGACTTCTCAGCGCAAGCGGCGGCCCCTATGTAGGCCGCAGAAGGCCCACAACGCGTGCCCGAGAAGGTGCCGTAACTGCCCTCTAGCGCAAGTAAACATACCGCGCCGCCAGTGGTGGAAACAGGCGAAATCGAGTTATCGCTATCAAAAATTAAAAATTATTTCGACGATCGAAACGCAGACCGTTGTTTTTTAATGTCTGATAACACCGGGTTCCAAGTTGAACCGTGATTTATCTTCAAAGAATATTCTTAAGAACCTATTTTATTTACTAGCGATTCATCAAGAACATTAACACATTTAATCACACTACGTAAGCATGGAAGTAGTTGCGAGGTAGTAACTGATGAAATAATAACCAAATTCCTTTTAACAAATGGGAATTTTATTCACTTTAATAGTGCCTAAAAGCATTTTTTTAAAGAAACAGATTTAAAATTATAATCAGAAAGTACCCTCTAATTATCAAAGTTACAATTTATTCAGAGGCAGAAAGAGACAAGTTTGACTGTATGAGCTTTCGGGCAGAAAACCTTGCCGCTCCCTTTTGACACGGCCGTAGTTACGACCGCTCACAACAGCCTCTGAAAGACTACACTGGTGCAAATCTGCAACACACCAGATAACTTTAAACTAAGGGTTTTTACAATTTACACAAGCAAACAAACTATGCACCCACCGTAGGAGGGATGGAAATGGTACAAAACACTAACAGTTAAAATATTAACCCTGCCACCGAAGGTGCAACTTGATTTTAACTTCTAAGAAAAGTCTTACGGTGAAAGGGTGGCAACTTTATATACTAAAATGATCATTTAAATAAAAGCCCATGAAATGCAATCTTATATAAAATTCTTCAAGGTTTGCCAAACAATAGTTACGATGCTCTACAGTACACAGCTACCGCCTCTCAAGATCATAGGCAATAATAACAAAGTTTCCAAAGATCAAAACATATTTTAGGTATTAGTCCGTTACACTCCAAGCAATAAATTCGTTAACACACCAAATCCGACAAATATTATATAGGCAGCTACTAACGTGCGGTAGATTGATAGAGAGATTACCGAACAACCCGAACCGCAGGTTGCTCTAACCCGCCCCTACTCTACAAGGGAAAAACGGACCACCCAATTTGTAAACAACCACCTTCCTGCGGGTGGGCAAGAGGAGAAGAATGGTGGGACGACCCCAAAGCAAAACGGCTGGTGACCTCACCAAGAAAACAAGTAGAATTTAACAAGAGTAAATCAAACAACATATCACCAATCACTTAACTTCTAATAAACTGCGATTTCTCGAGAAGATCTGGCGCAGCACCCTCAAATCGCTCTCCCGAACCGTCCGCTGCCAGCCGCTTCAACGGACGCAGGAAGGCGCGCCGATCTCCCGTCTCACGGCGTCGCAGCTCGCACCCACCAGACTGACGTCGTGGGTTGACTCCTGTTGCTCTCGTGTCGACCGCGAAGTCACTACCCCTCGCTATACGCCGCGGCCCACTGGACTCACGTGGCGACCTCACATGCGCCGACGCTCAAGACGGACCAGTCATCTTGTGTCTCAGTGCGCGACCGACCAACCGATCGATCCAACCGCCAATGACCATTGCCTGAGCAAACTCGAGCAGACTGGCGGCCTAACGCGCAGACTCAGATGCAGGAACTAAGCCCCGACCGGGCGACCACTCGCTGAGTTCTCTTACTGGCAGAATGGAAAGATTCTCATTTTGCCGGCTTTAAAGGGTGATCCGAACGACAGACATACTAGCACTCCGAACGACAGACAGACACTAACTGCCTAACAAATGCGGACGAGAGACAGACTAGCAAGCTGTGGACGAGAGACTACCCAGACTGACTCAGGCTGACTAGCTCTTAGCGCCCCTTAAATGCACGTGAACAGGCAACCTTTCCCCTTTTCCGCCAGAGGGAGACACCAAAGCTGCGATTGCCACAGCGGCGCCACCGCCAGAAACGGAGGGCAACTGCTTCACACTGCGCGGTGTGGCGCGCTCTTTGAAACAGCAATTTTTACCACGGCTCACAAGTCTTACTTAAAAGGTAACCCTTGTCTCTATTAATAAGATTATCAGATAAACGAATCTCTATGGATTCTTTTGAAACATAGTCCCAATAGCGAGATGCAGGGGCAACCATTTGTGTCTCGTCATACAGCATTCTTTGTCCCTAGGTGAGATAGTGCTGCGCTACTGCAGATTTCTCAAACTGAAGCAACCGTGTGTGCCGCTGGTGCTCGACACATCGGTCCTGAGTGGTCCGGACTGTCTGACCAATATAAGCCTTCTCAGAGTGGCAAGGGATCTTGTACACACCGGGCTTCCTCAAACCCAAGTCATCCTTTACAGAGCCAAGAAGCGCTCTAATCTTGGCTGCCGGACGAAAAATACTTTTGATATGATATCTTTTTAGAATTCTTCCTATGTTCGAGGAAATGCTCCCAGCAAAAGGTAGAAAAGCCACCGATTTGCAGGTATCTTCTGGTGGTTCAGGCGAAGGTCCATACTGGAAAGCACGACGGATCTGTTTATCTGTATAGCCATTCTGCTTGAACTCAACCTTGAGATGGTCCAGTTCTTTCTCCGTCTGAAATGGCATAAGGTCTTCTCGCCACAGTCATGGACTTTGCGGCTGGTCCCGGCGGAGGTTCGAATCGTCCCTCGGGCATGGGTGCGTGTGTTTGTCCTTAGGATAATTTAGGTTAAGTAGTGTGTATGTTTAGGGACTGAAGACCTTAGCAGTTACGTCCCATATGATTTCACACACATTTTTTTTTCTTCTCGCCACAGTCCGCAGGACCCCCGTACGCTGGAACGATGGATGACAGCTAGAAGCATGCAGGTAACGGTCCGGGTGCGTAGGCTTTCGATAAACACTGTGTCCCAGTGTCCCATCATCCTTTCTGCGATTTCGCCTGTTTCCACCACTGGCGGCGCGGTATGTTTACGTGTGCTATAGGGCAGCTACGGCACCTTGTCGCGCATATGTTGAGGGCCTTCTGCGGCCTATTTAGGGGCCGCCGCTTGCGTTGAGAAGTCATTTCCGGCTAGATCGTGTACCAGCACTCTCACCTGGGTGAATATGGCGGCCAGTTGGACCCCTGAAATATTGTGTCAAGATGACGTTATGATCGGCTGCATACCCGAGAAGAATATTATGTTGATATATTGGTTGCAGGCCTTCGACTGGCCCGCTTCTGACCAACACACAGCCATCACCGGCACTGAGGCAGAAGCAGCTCCCACCAGAAAACAGAACAGACCTCCACCCTGCCCTCGAATGAGCTGTCGCTTGACACCACTGAAATCGCGGTCGTTTGGGGTCAGTGGAATGGTCACTATATGGCGTCTGGCTCGGTTCTGTCCTTGAAGTACCCGATTTGTAATAGTTCGCTGAGTCAGTGTGGTGCCAACTACTGCTCCGATTGCTGCTAGAGATGCATTACGATGCGCGACAGGCATAATCGGTAGACGCTGGACACGATGGTCTTCCCCCTCGGTGGCGTCACGTACCCGTCTGGAGCCCAGTCTTCTTGCGACCGTACATTCTCGTGACCGTAGCCGCCAACAGTCATGTGGAGTGGCTTATTGCTGCCACGTCTTTCTGCATTATCGCAGAAGGAACATCCATTTTGTCGTAGCCCTACTAATCGACCTCGTTCAAACTCGGTGAGCTGCCGATAATAGCATCCTTGAAACTTCCTGGCAGATTAAAACTGTGTGCCGGACCGAGACTCGAACTCGAGATCTTTGCCTTTCGCGGGCAAGTGCTCTGCCAACTGAGCTCTCCAAGCACGACTCACGCCCCGTCCTCACATCTTTATTTCCGCCAGTATCTCGTCTCCTACCTTCCAAACTTCACAGAACCTCTCCTGCGAACCTTGCAGGACTAGCACTTCTGGAAGAAAGGATATTGCGGAGGTATGGCTTAGTCACAGCCTGGGGGATGTTTCCGGGATGAGATTTTCATTCTGCTGCGGAGTGTGCGCTGATATGAAACTTCCTGGCAGATTAAAACTGTGCGCCGGACCGAGACTCGAACTCGGGAACTTTGCCCTTCTCAGATAAGTGCTTTACCAACTTTTTTTCTTTCTTAAAACGATCATATAAGCACAAGAACAAAATAATGAACTACTGGAACTGTTTCAACACGAATTGTATCCTACAATTGACTGAGGAACACATTTCAATATAGTGCCATATAGTTCCATTTGTAAGCTGACGAAACAGAACAAAAATATTAAGCAAACATATTAAAGAGAGTTACAATATATATATATATATATATATATAAAGATCCCGAGTTCGAGTCTCCGTCGGGCACACAGTTTTAATCTGCCAGGATGTTTCATATCAGCGCACAGTGAAAATCTCATTCCGCAAACATCCCCCAGGCTCTGACTAAGCCATGTCTCCGCAATATCTTTTCTTTCAGAAGTGGTAGTCTTGCAAGGTTCGCGGGAGAGCTTCTGTAAAGTTTGGAAGGTAGGAGACCAGGTACTGGCGGAAATAAAGATGTGAGGACGTGACGTTAGTTCAAAATGGTTCAAATGGCTCTGAGCACTATGGGACTTAACATCTGTGGTCATCAGTCCCCTAGAACTTAGAACTACTTAAGCCTAACTATCCTAAGGACATCACACACATCCATGCCCGAGGCAGGATTCGAACCTGCGACCGTAGCAGTCGCGCGGTTCCGGACTGCGCGCCTAGAACCGCGAGACCACCGCGGCCGGCGGACGTTACTCGTGCTTGGATAGCTCAGTTGACAGAGCACTTGCCCGCGAAAGGCAAAGGTCCCGAGTTCGAGCCTCCGTCCGGCACACAGTTTTAATCTGCCAGGAAGTTTCATATCAGCGCACACTCCGCTGCAAAGTGAAAATCTCATTCTGAATAGCATACTTTTCTCCTTAAAGGGCATTGTTGACCAACATCGACTCACCATATGCAATCTGAAAGGAACTAACGCTCACAACCGTTCCTGCTTTAATTTAAAGCAAACCTAATTTAGTCCTAAAAGTGTCGCTCCTAGCGCCATTGTTATGTGACTGTCGCGAAATTTGAATACACATTGCCTTTCAGATGTAAAACCACGGCAACCAACTTCCGTTCAAGTCGCACAACTCCTTCTTGGTAGTGCAATTTTTTTTTTCCGTTAGTGCAATTTAGTCGTAAACTCCTTGCATTACTGTGAACAAACGAACCGACTTAAAAAACTGAAAATTAATCAAAAATTTCACCAACATTGTTGTAAGTCTTTAGTCATTAATCAAAACCCTTTGTTTTAGATTCTGCGCTATTACAGCAACTAAGAAGACAGCTCGAGTATGTATAGTTGTTCAGAAGTCGTGAGTGTGGCGTTGTCAGTCGTGCGGTGTGAACGTTGGCTGGAGTGTGGTTGCCGGCAGCTGGTGGGAACCCGGAAGACAGCGAGCAGCTGTGAGAAGGCCGGCGTGTCTGCAGCGGCGTGACGTCGCTGCGGCTGCCTTCCGTTTGGCCAGGCGCGCGACGCGCGGCAGCCGGCTGTGCAGACAATTCACAGGGGTCACTGACCTCGCGGACAGCGGCAAAGTCCTGCCTGGCCGAAGCGCCGGTGTGGCCCTAGCCTAAAGGTGAGGCCGCGCCGTATGGAGATCCACCACAGCAGAGCGGCGCGACTCTGTTTAGCGTACAGCATTCGAACTTCAATGGCGCGGCAATACGTAGAACATTTAGTGTGAATGTTGTTCGGCAACCTTCGAGCAAAATGAACGAAAGTGACATGGATGTGATGATAATTTCTTTGTTAGGTGAGGAAGAAGACTATACAGGGTGGTGCATTGATCGCGACCGGGCGAAATATCTCACGAAATAAGCGTCAAACGAAAAAACTACAAAGTCCGAAACTTGTCTAGCTTGAAGGGGGAAACCAGATGGCGCTATGGTTGGCCCGCTACATGGCGCTGCCATAGCTCAAACGGATATCAACTACGATTTTTTAAATAGGTACCCCCATTTTTATTACATATTCGTGTATTACGTAAAAAAATATGACTGTTTTAGTTGGACCACTTTTTTCGCTTTGTGATAGTCACAAACATATGGCTCACAATTTCAGACGAACAGTTGGTAACAGGTAGGTTTTTTAAATTAAAAGACAAGACGTAGGTACGTTTAATCATTTTATTTCTGTTGTTCCAATGTACCTTTGTGAACTTATCATTTCTGAGAACGTATGCTGTTACAGCGTGATTACCTGTAAATACCACATTAATGCAATAACAATGCATTCGGCAATACGTGTAACGACATTCATCTCAACAGCGAGTAGTTCGCCTTCCGTAATGTTCGCACATGCATTGACAATGCGCTGACGCAAGTTGTCAGACATCGTCGGTGGATCACGATAGCAAATATCCTTCAGCTTTCCCCACAGAAAGATATCCGGGGACGTCAGATCTGGTGAACGAGCGGGTCATGGTATGGTGCTGCGATGACCAATCCACCTGTCATGAAATATGGTACTCAATACCACTTCAACCGGACGCGAGCTATGTGCCGGACATCCATCGTGTTGGAAGTACATCGCCATTTTGTCATGCAGTGAAACATCTTGTAGTAACATCGGTAGAACATTATGTAGGAAATCAGCATACATTGCACCATTTAGATTGCCATCGATAAAATGGGGGCCAATTATCCCTCCTCCCATAATGCCGCACCATACATTAACCCGCCAAGGTCGCTGATGTTCCACTTGTCGCAGTCATCGTGGATTTTCCGTTGCCCAATAGTGCATATTATGCCGGTTTACGTTACCACTGTTGGTGAATGACGCTTCGTCGCTAAACAGAACGCGTGCAAAAAATCTGTCATCGTCCCGTAATTTCTCTTGTATCCAGTGGCACAACTGTACACGACGTTCAAAGTCGTCGCCATGCAATTCCTGGTGCATAGAAATATGGTACTGATACAATCGATGTTGATGTAGCATTCTCAACACAGACGCTTTTGATTCCCGATTCTTGCGCAATTTGTCTGCTACTTATGTGCGGATTAGCCGCGACAGCAGCTAAACCCCTACTTGTGCATCATCATTTGTTGCTGGTCGTGGTTGACGTTTCACATGTGGCTGAACACTTCCTGTTTCCCTCAAATGACGTAACTATACGACGAACGGTCCATACACGTGGATGATGTCGTCCAGGATACCGAGCAGCATACATAGCACACGCCCGTTGGGCATTTTGATCACAATAGCCATACGTCAACACGATATCGACCTTTTCCGCAATTGGTAAACGGTCCATTTTAACACAGGTAATGTATCATGAAGCAAATACCGTCCACACTGGCGGAATGTTGCGTGATACCACGTTCTTATACGTTTGTGACTATTACAGCTTCATCTATCACAAATCGAAAAAAGTAGTCCAACTAAAACATTCATATTTCTTTACGTACTACACGTATATGTAATAAAAATGGGGGTTCCTATCTAAAAAACGGAGTTGATATCCGTTCGACCTATGGCAGCGCCATCTAGCGGGCCAACCATAGCGCTCTCTGGCTTCTCCCTTCAAGATGGACGAGTTTCGTTCTTTGTAGTTTTTTCGTTTGATGCTTATTTCGTGGGATATTTGACCCGGTCACTATCAATGGACCACCTTGTATATATGAGAGCGTGGGTGACCTTGAAAGAAATGCAATGCGGGGATCTTTTCATGGTCAGATTTAGCAACAAAACTGGAAATAAACACCTTAAATAAACCAGGCTCAAAACACTTACAAGGCACGAGAGTTAGACTGCCTTATCCCGGTGCACAATTAGATGACCAACCGAACGTAATAGAGCCCGAAGCATTTCAGAAGACTCTGTGAGCCATAGACTGCAAAAATGCTTTTTTATGTTTAAGTGGGTGACAAGAAGACGCATTTATGATCGCATCCGATGTAGTAGGCTTCCTGTAAATTGTGAAACAATGCTGACCACTAAAATTTGAGACTATCAAATCGAAAAAAATTTGTACTTCTATTATTCTCGTGTTCAATTGTAAAAACTAATTTGGGATGAACACTTGTAAGAATGTTAGTGACAGCATCTAACTTCTTTTGGAGCATTATATAAAACTATTGAGTCATCCACATACCTGTTTTAGTAGAGAATTTTATTTTCGAAATGTGGATTGTATTTAAAGAATTGTAACCCAATAAAATTGACAAAAATGTCAGCCACAGTACCATATAAAGAATTGCCCATTGCCATGCCATTTTCTTTTGATAGTAAATTTGGTCATTAAATGAAAAGTAATTTTCCAATAGGTCTATAAACTCACCTATTTAACTTGTATTCATAAATTTATGCCGTAGTAAATTCTCTCTAATGATATGATGGTATGAGACGTGGGAACATTTGTATACAAATTTTTCGTATCTAAAGAGGCGAATCTTGTGCCATCAGGAATGTCAATATTGTATATTGCTTGCGTTTACTAATAACTGCTTTTGGCACTAAAATTATCTTCGTGTACGTAAAATGACTTTAGAATCTCATTTAGTTTCTTGTTTAATTTATATGTGGGACAATTTTTACAATTGGCAATCGGACGTATTGCCAAATGAGGCTTATAGAGCTTTCATTGTGATCTTACTTCGGTAGTTGCGCATTCATTTGGAAAAACTGAATGACTATTTTCATTGATCCATTTTTTACACTTGTCCTGAAATTTGGGGTAGGATCTCTGTCAAACTCTACAATATCATGTTCAGTAAAACAAACTGTAAAGTTTTAGGCATACAATCTTTCTCATTAACTACAGTTAAAGTATTCCTTTATCTGCTATTGTTATTATAGCTTTTAGCTCTCTGAATTTATTACCAGTACTTTTGACAGTTTCATATACCTGGTTACTTCTGTGTCTACTTCTTACATTAGTGATAACATCTTAGTTTTCAATGTAAGTTTGCGTACGTCAGATTTGCTAAGTTTGGAATACTTGGTAGCTACTCTAACATCAGCAATGATACATTTAACATTTGCATTATTAAGTGTAGAAATTAAATTATATTTTAACCTCTTACTTAATAGTGCCATTTTTTGCCGCTGTAAGCTGAATGTTAATAACGTTAGACAACCTGGGATAAAATTCATACACTTTACTTTTACGTTCATATAAAACCTGATGTTGCTGTTTGGTAAGTGCGTCCACTTCCTTCCGATGTCTTTCCGGAGCTATTTGTAGTAAGAAACCAATTTCCTCACCTATAATATAAAGTAACACAGAAAAATTAGGGGAGGAACATTTTTGCTTAAGGAATGATGTAATTTGTAAATCTCAGTATTTAGTGCATGTTTTTCTTAAAGGTGGCTCTAATCACTGGCCTCATCCATAGGACAGTGCATTTTTGTTGAACATAAGGGATATTACAAGAGCAGGTTTAATGCTGACTGTCGCTTACTTAGGAATGACATGAGTAGCCAAACACAGTTTGTTAAAATGGAATTTTTCAGTTCAATTTCATAATATTTATCCTGATCTCCCTAAGTTTTTTAAACTCTCCAAATACCTGACTAGGTAAGGAATTTAAAATTTTAGAAAGCACCCATGTCTGGAGCACAGCGATCCAGATAAAATGTCAAAAATCAATAAAAACAGTTTCCATCGCGTTTTCAGAATTTTTGTTGTTGGCAACCGGTTTCGGCCCCGTCCTCGAACCATGTTCTGCTCATGGTGGCAGACGGAGCGAAATCCGTAGAAATATGATTATCACTGCTCACCTTTCGAATATCGTGCCAAAAATTTAGGATTCACTATCGTAAGGCTCTCTACATGCTCTCTTGGTAACGAGCTCCATATCATCTTGATTTTATATGACAGCTACTTCAGAGTAAATATTGGCTTTCCTTTAAGCTTGATCCTAATATACGACCATACTTTTCGATCGCATTTGCATCCGGGGACACTGTAGGCCAATCCATCGTGGACACCTCATTCTCTTGTTTCCACGCTGTACAGATACGGCTGCAATGTTTCGGATCATTAGAATCGTGAAGTACCAGTTTGTCTCGTTCGCACCAAATAGCTTCTTAAAGTATCTCAGAAGGCATGTATGATAGATGTTACACATTTTTTCGGCGTTTAAACTGGCTGTAAATAAATGCAAGTAGCCAAAAAGTTCAACTCTCACACTGTGCAAAAGCACAATGATTACAAATTCTAGAACACTACGAAAGATGTCGCTGCGGACGTGACACTTAAAATTGTGGCATACACGTTACTGATTGTATGACGATACGTCGCCAGTCTCATACATTCTACAGACATTTTGTTTCCACTTACACAAATGATTTTAGAAATCCCGATGGAATGTTATCTGTCCCTTTAGCCTTACTTGATATTAAGTCGTCCAAAGCTCTTTTAAATTCTGATTCTAATACCGGATCCCCTATCCTGTCCCTGTCGACTCCTGGTTCTTTTCTGTCACGTTATCAGACAAGTCCTCCCCCTCACAGAGGAATCCCCCAGGGAACGTCTCACACCAGACAAGTGTAACCTCTACGTTTGCGTGGTAGAGTAATGGTGGTGTACGCGTACGTGGAGAACTTGTTTGCGCTGCAATTGCCGACATAGTGTAACTGAGGCGGAATAAGGGGAACCAGCCCGCATTCCCCGAGGCAGATAGAAAACCGCCTAAAAACCATCCACAGACTGGCCGGTTCACCGGACCTCGACACAAATCCACCGGGCGGATTCGTGCCTGGGACCAGGCGCTCCTTCCCGCCCGGAAAGCCGTGCGTTAGACCACACGGCCAACCAGGCGGGAACTCTTCAGCATTACTAAGGTGTGCTCTGAGTCTGTATCTGCCCGTGGGTACTCCTTACAATCCAATATCTGATTTCGGAATCTTCCCCTGCCTATGACTTAATTTAACTGGAATCTTCCCTTGTCTCCCAGCCTCTTCCCAAGTATACCTCCTCCTCTTAGATTCTTCAGAAGAGTATTCGCTATTACTTGCTAAAATTTGTTGCACAACTCAATTAGTCTTTCTCCTCTCTCATTCCTAGTACCAAGCCCATATTCTCTCGCAACGCTTTCTTTTTCTCCTTTCCCTATAAACGCGTTTCTGTCCCATATTCCTACAACCAAGCCCCTACTGTCCCGTAACCCTTTCTTTTATTCCCCCTCTCCTACAACCACATTTCAGTCCTCCATGACTATTAGATTTTGTATATCCCTTTACGCGCTGACTTACGCGTTCAGTATCTTCATATACTTTCTCTATTTCCTCATCTTCCCCTTGCGACGTCGGCATATATACCTGAACTATCGTTGTCGGTGTTGGTCTGGTGAGAACAAGCCTTTAACTGAACTGTTCACAGTAACTCACTCTCTGTTCTAACTTTCTATTCACGATTTTGTTGTGGTCTTCAGTCCTCAGACTGGTTTGATGCAGCTCTCCATTCTACTCTGTCCTGTGCAAGCTTCTTCATCTCCCAGTACCTACTGCAACCTACATCCTTATGAATCTACTTAGTGTATTCATCTCTTGGTCTCCCTCTACGATTTTTACCCTCCACGCTGACCTCCAATACTAAATTGGTGATCCCTTGATGCCTCAGAATATGCTCTACCAACCAATCCCTTCTTCTAGTCAGGTTGTGCCACAAATTTCTCTTCTCTCCTATTCAATACCTCCTCATTAGTTATGTGATCTCCCCATGTAATCTTCATCATTCTTCTGTAGCACCACATTTCAAAAGCTTATATTCTCTTCTTGTCTAAACTATTTATCGTCCATGTTTCACTTCCATATATGCCTACACTCCACACAAATACTTTCAGAAACGGCTTCCTGACCTTAAATCTATACTCGATGTTAACAAATTTCTGTTGTTTAGAAACGTTTTCCTTGCCATTGCCTGTTTACATCCTCTCTACTTCGACCGTCATCAGTTACTTTGCTCCCTAAATAGTAAAACTCACTTACTACTTTAAGCGTCTCATTTCCTAATCTAATTCCCGTAGCGTCACCCGATTTAATTCGACTACATTCCATTATCCCCGTTTTGCTTTTCTTGATGTTTATCTTATATCCTCCTTTCAAGACACTGTCCATTCCGTTCAGCTGCTCTTCCATATCCAATCAATTTCCGTCATACCATTTTCTGATGCTGTTGATATCACTCAGTACTCGTCTGACCAGAAACATTTGTCTTCTTCCCATTTCACTTCAGTGAATTCCCTACATCTAGATTGAGCCTTAGCATTCCCTTTTAGCTTTTCTAGCTTCCCTACCACGTTCAAACTGCTGACATTCCACACCCCGATTCCTTAGTTATTCAACCATTTTCTTATCGTCACCTCACCATTGTGGCAGTCCCCTCCTGGAATCCAAATGGTAGACAAGTCCATGATATGTTACCAACGGAAAGATCATCATACTTTTTCTATTACAGAACACATGTCCTGTGAATACACATTAGGTGTTAGGTGTTTTTAATGCTGTGGTTCTCACGGCCTTCTGCATCCTCATGCCATTGATCAGTGGTGATTTTCCCGCCTTTTGGTGTCAGTTTCCCACCTCAAGAGCAAGAGAGTGTTGTGAGCCTATGTTCACTCCTCCGCCCTCTTTGACAACACCGTTGGTTGAATGAGGGTGACTTCATGTGGCGGAAGTCATCTGCCGCCATTGCTGATAATTTTTCTTGTTGCTACTCAAACATTTTTCGGCACCTCTGTGTCTCCATCAATGGGTTTTGTGTATTGAAAAACTGTAAAAAGCGAACCTATTTCAGGTTGTAGCTGAATAATCACTATCCAACTACATTAGCAACATGTATAAAAATACAGAAATCCAGCCGCAGCCTATACCACAAACTGAGAATAGAAGAAAACTTCCATATACAGAAGGGTGTAGCAGAGGGCAAACAAGTTTTGAATGAATACACTACTCTTTGTAAAGGCACATTACTGAACACATTAAAGAAACTTTCGGGAACAAATGAATGCCGATGGGTTAGGAGGAATAACAACATCGAGTGCACCGCATTTTGCGAATCAACACGGCGTTTCTATAGCCTAAATTACACAAAGTACATGTAATATGTGTGTGCAGTGCCCACAGAAGGCGAAATAAGAAGGATCAGTCACAACAAAACGCGAGTAACAACAAATATGTAAGCAAAAGATCTTAACACACCAAAATAACGATTTTAAAAATCAAGGGATGTGTTAACTTGCAGATAAAATTCACATTTACTCGTTTGGTTCGCAGGTGACAAGCTATCAGTCCAGGACACCATACAGATGGTCCTGCCAAACCATATAATGTAAAATCCAGATAACAAAATCGAGCAAAAATTGTCTTCAGGCCTCATTTTGTTAAGTCAGCTAAAACCTAAAATAAGTTCACTTTTTACATTTCTTTCAATAAACAAAACCCACATATGATGGCACAGCGGTGCTGAAACATGTTTGGGCAACAACAAGGAAAAGCAGTGTTTTGCATAAAAGGCAGAACCTATGTCCAACACCTAGACCACTTAGACAAGTAAAACTCTAAATATTTCACAGGACTCGCATTCGGGAGGACGACGATTCAATCCCGCATCCGAGCATCCTGATTTAGGTTTTCCGTGATTTCCCTAAATCGCTCCAGGCAAATGCCGGGATGGTTCCTTTCAAAGGGCACGGCCGACTTCCTTCCCCGTCCTTCCCTAATCCGATGAGACCGATGACCTCGCTGTCTGGTCTCCTCCCCCAAACAACCCAACAATCTAAATATTTACGTATGCTGCACGAAAAACAGCGCCATGCATCACATCAAAGAAAGCTGTAGGAAGTGGCGGACACTTCTTTGGGGAGTCTACAGTACTCATTCATTCGTGTGATTCTGAAATCCGTCGCTGGATTAGAACATCCTTTGTCCCTAGATCAGTAGTCGTCAATGCTTTTTTTTCTTTTTTTTTTTTCTTTAACAGCCAATATGGGCACTGTGTGGCGACACGTCGGGGCACACAGGAAAGAGGGGAGGGGGAGGGGACAGCAAAGCGCCCTCTCAAAGAGAAACTGTGGTTACCGGTAGAAGCTTAAAGGTTATACATTGTGAACCTATATATGGTATCATACCAGATATTTTAAGTGAAAAGAAAATAATATATTACAAATATATGCATCTTTCTGAGTGCTTACACAATGACCTATTTTCCGGGCCTAATCAATTACTCTGGCCAATTCCATCGGAACAGAACCCCATAACTGTTTTTTTCTGATTTCCGTACACTTTATAGACATCTTCACCCAGTACATTCTGAAAGGATGCCAAGGAGCTGCAGCAGACCATCTAAAATCGGACTTTTTAATTATAATATAACAGAACACAGGTGGTTTTAAATAGTAAACGTATATTTCTAGCATTTTTAGACTTAGAGAAAACTTTTGACAATGTTGACTCGAATACTCTCTTTCAAATTATACTCTCTTTCAAATTCTGATGGTGACAGGGAGCGAAAGGCTACTTACAATTTGTACAGAAACCAGATGGCAGCTATAAGAGTCGAGGGGCATGAGTAGTGGTTGAGAAGGGAGTAAGACAGGGTTGTAGCCTATCCCCGATGTTATTCAACCTGTACATTGAGGAAGCAGTAAAGGAAACAAATGAAAAATTTTGAGTAGAAATTAATATCCATGGAGAAGAAATAGGAACGATGGGGTTTGTGGATAACATTGTAATTGTGTCAGAGACAGCAGAGGACCTAGAAAAGCTGTTGAATGGAATGGACAGTGTCTTAAAAGGAGGATACAAGATGAACATCAACAAAAGCAAAACGAAGATAATGGAATGTAGTTGAATTAAATCAGGTGATGCTGTGGGAATTAGATTAAGAAATGAGACACTTAAACTAGTAGAACAGTTTGGCTATTTGAGGAGCAAAATAACTGACGATAGTCGAAGTAGAGAGGATAGAAAATGTAGACTGGCAATGGCAAGGAAAGCTTTTCTAAAGAAGAAAAATTTGTCAACATCAAGTATACATTTAAGTGTCAGGAAGTCATTTCTGAAAGTATGTGTACGGAGTGTAGCCATGTATGAGTGTGAAACATGGATGATAAATAGTTAAGACAGGAAGAGAATAGAAGCTTTCGAAATGTGGTGCAGCAGAAGAATGCTGAACATTAGATGTGTGGATCACGTATCTAATGAGGAGGTACTGAATGTAACTGACTAAAAGAAGGGATCGGTTGATAGAACACGTTCTGAAGCATCAAGGGATCACCAATTTAGTATTGGAGGGATATGTGGAGGGAGAAAATCATAGAGCGAGATCAAGAGATGAATACACTAACCGGATCCAGAAAGATGTAGATTGCAGTAGTTCCTCGGAGATGAAGAGTCTTGCACAGGGTGGAGTAGCATCGAGAGCTGCATCAAACCAGTCTCTGGACTGAAGACCACAACGACAACAACAACAACAACAACAACTTCACTAATTATAAATTGTCATAATGGGGTACAGTGGCGGATGTTACCTCTGTATTCGAATATAAAATGGTCCATAAGTCAGTTTCATTTGTCGTATTACACGCGTTTTTCGAAATAATTAACTGTTTTGGTGAAACCACATTGTCCAGTTTCCCCGACGAGTATCGTGGCCAATTTTTCCGATCTGACGCCATGTCGGCATTAGTGATCCACAGAAGAAATTATCAGATTGAAATAACTAACAAGGCACTACATACTTAGGCAACCGTTGATATTGTAAAACGTTATTACTGACCATACAAGTGAGCTACCAAGAGTAATATAAATTACTTCTCTTACGATTGATGACACAAAAATTAAAAAAGTTTTTACTAAAAAATAACAGACAATGTTCCTCCGTCAAACTCAATGACAACAATGGTGATGAACAGGGCGGCTATAACTAAACATTCGGTACTTCAGTTCAAATGGCTCTGAGCACTATGGGTCTTAACTTCTGAGGCCATCAGTGCCCTAGAACTTAGAACTACTTAAACCACATCGGCCGGCGGTACTTCAGTGAGCCCTCATGAACAACGGGTGATCGTATGACAATTTAACTTTGTAGAAACGTTTGTAAAGATATGCAGAAGAGAAATAACGAATAAAAAGACTTTTTAATTTCCACTTCAGAAGATAACATTTGTTAACTGTGTACCCTATTTACATTCCAGGTTACAATCATCGCTCGATGTGACGACCATCTACATCTACGCCAGCGTGGGACCACGCTAGACACTGTTCTACTGCTGTCAGAAACATCTCATGTGGGATGTTGGCTACCTCCCTCGCTATGTTCTTCAGCCTCCTACGTGTGTTAATACCCATTCATAAATCCTGACCTCCAGGTAACCATATAACTAGAAATCACACAAGTTCATATCTGGTGATATTGGATGCCTGGCAGTTGGGAACGATCGGCCAGTGCCTTTATTTTCTCGATTTTCTCCATCATTCTCAGTCATGGCAAAAGTAGATTCTTCGACAATTTGTGGCGCAGTGAGCGTCATCCTCTCCCAGGAGTAATTCCCAAATTGCTCATGAGTCCGAACTTCCGAATCATGTTCCTTAGCCGCGCTGCCCAAAGAGGACCTCTCCGTGTCCCTTTAATGCGTCGATAATCGAAAACAGCGGCAGTACTCTTGGTGTTGTTTTGATGAAACAGCTTTACGAGTAAAGCCCTGCTCATACTGTCCAGACACATGCTGACAGTCTCCTACTACACTCATGCTCATAAATTAAGGAAAATGCTGACACATGGTGAAACAACGCTCTGGTGGGCGGTTTGCGGCTTTAAATCACCTCAGGGTATGACCATGCGGCGCATTTGACCTGCAGTCGTCGCACGGTGGCGCTGGCAGCAGTCCGCATACGCAGAGGTGTGTTGGTCCATGTCAGAGTGCGGTGCAGCGAGTAAGTGTGCAGACGTTTTGAGACGTGCTAATGGTGACTGTGTGTTGAAAATGGCTCAAAGAAGACATATTGATGACGTGATGAGGGGTAGAATACTAGGGCGACTGCAGGCTGGTCAAACACAGCAGGTCGTAGCACGGGCCCTCCGTGTGCCACAAAGTGTGATCTAAAGATTATGGCAACGATGCCAGCAGACAGGAAACTTGTCCAGGCGCTACAGTACGGGACGTTCACAATGTACAACACCACAAGAAGACCGATACCTCACCATCAGTGCTCACACACGGCCACGGAGTAGCAAGCAGCCTTGCTCTGGACCTTACCGCAGCCACTGGAACAGTTGTTTCCAGACACACAGTCTACAGATGACTGAACAGAGATGGATTATTCGCGCAGAGACCTTCAAGGTGCATTCCACTGACCCCTGGTCACAGGAGAGCCAGTAAAGTCTGGTGTCAAGAACACAGTACATGGTCATTGGAACAGTGGTCCCAGGTTATGTTCACGGACGAGTCCAGGTGTAGTCTGAACAGTGATTCTCACCGGGTTTTCATCTGGCGTGAACCAGGAACCAGATACCAACCCATTAATATCCTTGAAAGGGACCTGTATGGAGGTCGTGCTTTGATGGTGTGGGGTGGGATTATGATTGGTGCACGTACACCCCTGCATGTCTTTGACAGAGGAACTGTAACAGGTCAGGTGTATCGGGACGTTATTTGGCACCAGTATGTCCGCCTTTTTAGGGGTGCAGTGGGTCCCATCTTCCTCCTGACAGATGATAACGCACTGCCCCACTAGCTGCCATCGTGGAGGAGTACCTTGAAACAAAAGATATCGGGCGAATGGAGTGGCTTGCCTGTTCTCCTGACCTAAACGCCATCGAGCACGTCTGGGGTGCTCTCGGTCAACGTATCGCTGCACGCCTCCAAACCCCCATGATACTTAAGAAACTCCGTCAGGCACTGGTGCAAGAATGGGAGGCTGTACCCCAGCAGCTGCTCGACCACCTGATCCAGAGTATGCCAACCCGTTGTGCGGCCTGTGTACGTGTGCATGGTGGTCATATCCCATATTGATTCGGGGTACATGCGCAGGAAACAGTGGCGTTTTGTAGCACATGTGTTTCGGGACGGTTTTCTCAACTCGTCACCAGTACCGTGGACTTACAGAGCAGTGTCGTGTGTGTTCCCTATGTGCCTACGCTATTAGCGCCAGTTATCTGCAGTGCCACGTTGTGTGGCACCACATTCTGCAGTTATCCTCAATTTATGAGGATGAGTGTGTAATTGATACTGATGTTTGCGTTTTAATCCAGCGTCGCCTCACTTTTACCGGCGCCTAACAGAAAGGCATCAGAACATCACTCTGGCACTACTAACAACGCAAATCGTGCAGCGCGTAGTCTGAACATCTTTCAAATATGTTCAAATGTGGTGAAATCTTATGAGACTTAACTGCTAAGGTCATCAGTCCCTAAGCTGACACACTACTTAACCTAAATTATCCTAAGGACAAACACACACACACCTATGCCCGAGGGAGGACTCGAACCTCCGCCGGGACGAGCCGCACAGTCCACGACTGCAGCGCCATTGACCGCAAGGCTAGTCCCGCGCGGCGAACATCTTGCCTATGGAGTTATCTTCCCATACGTTAAATAATTTTCTGTCTACACTAGCTTAAGCAGCGAAAGTTTAATTATGACAATCCTGTGTAATAGAAGTAGTGTCACCACTTTTCGGCAGACAGCAGCATTGTTCAGGGCAAAAATACGCAATCGATGATTGTCACACCCTGGCCACTTTACCGCGTCTTGCCCTACCGATATTAGTATTATCTCGTACCCTAAATAAATTAGTACGTTGTATTAACAAGAGTAGTTGGAATCTGAGACACGATCACAAATGTTTACTAACTATTTTGAATGACATTTTTCGTGTACTCGTTGCATTATATTACAACAGACTTAGTTTGACTTCATATTAATTGCTACAAACATGCACCAAATTTGAAGATGACCGTGCCAATAATGCGCGTTCACGAAACGATGTTACTTCCGTTTGACATTTATACGACAGCAGCTGATTGCAGTTGCGCATTATCGCTGGTTGATTTCGTTTGTTACTGAGCAATAATATACTCTCAAGTGTGGGATCCGTACCGGATAGGGTTGATAGAAGAGGTAGAGAAGATCGAACGGAGAGCAGTGAGCTTCGTTACAGGATCATTTAGTAATCGCGAAAGCATTACGGAGATGATCAATAAACTCCACTGGAAGACTCTGCAAGAGGGACGCTCAGTAGCTCGGTACGGGTTTTGTTGAAGTTTCGAGAACATACCTTCACGGCGGAGTCAAGCAGTATGTTGCTCCCTCCTACGGATATCTCGAGAAGGGATCGTGAGGATAAAATCAGAGAGATTAGAGCCCACAGAGAAGCATACCGACAATCTTTCTTTCCACGAAGAATGTTGTTGTTGTGGTCTTCAGTCCTGAGACTGGTTTCATGCAGCTCTCCATGCTACTCTGTCCTGTGCAAGCCTCTTCATCTCCCAATATCTACTACAACCACTTCTGAATCTGTTTAGTGTACTCATCTCTTGGTCTCCCTCTACGATTTTTACCCTCTACGCTTCCCTCCAACACTAAACTGGTGATCCTTTGATGCCTCAGAACATGTCCTACCAACCAATCCCTTCTTCTAGTCAAGTTGTGCCACGAACTTCTCTTCTCCCCAATCCTATTCAATAACTACTCATTAGTTATATGATCTACCCATGTAATCTTCAGCATTCTTCTGTAGCACCACATTTCGAAAGCATCTATTCTCTTCTTGTCCAAACTATTTATCGTCCATGTTTCAGTTCCATACATGGCTACGCTCCATACAAATACTACGAAGAATAAGATACTGGAACAGAAAGGAGAATCGATAGAGGTACTCAAGGTACCCTCCGCCACAAATCGTCAGGTGGCTTGCGGAGTATGGATGTAGAAGTAGATGTAGAAGAAGCTCTTGACGTCAGGTGTTGTTTTTGTATTCTGCTGTTAGCTGCTAGATGTATATTATTATAAAATATGGCTGAGTATCGTGGGCAGCACCCAAACTGGGCCACAGTTTGACGACCACTGCCGTAGACACACTACCCTGATCGTACAACACTCTCCGTTACTTGAATTTATACACTATATTAAATCTATCAAACTTTTTATATTTTTGCTGTTTTTATTTGGTTTCCGCTACATTTTATAGTTTTTGAAAAACGAACATAATGATATTCAGGCATTTTAAAATACTCTGGAAATCTTTTTGACCCGAAGCAATTTCCGCATCGGGGAAAGGGAGAGCAGGGTGAGGAGAGGGGGCCCTATTGAAGGAGACAGCCCCAGAATTGCCGGCCCCAGTGCTCCGCCAGAGCGCCCTGTTCTGCCAACGACAGCTGCTCCCTGCTCTGCTCTCCTCTGCTCTGTTCTGCGGCTGCTCGCAGACGCAGGGAAAGACGCAGAAGAGCGGGGGCGGTCGGAGGCAGCAGCGCCGCGGGCGCCCCACACCCCGCCGCCCCCGCCGCTGTCCGCGGCACGCGCAGGGCTGCGCTGGGCTGCGATCTGCGACCCGATTGGCCCGCAGACTGCCGGACCGCCTCCCAACGACCACTTGCCGCCGCTATCTGCTCCTCCGCCCTCGCTGATCCCGCTACTGGCCTGCAGACGGTATACCCATTACTGCTCTCCCTCTCTCGCTCTCAGGTGTTTATAAACTCCTCACCCTTCTGCTCGTACTCCTGAGGATAAGAAAATTCAATATACCATCGGCTACATTTATGGGAGTGCAACTTTTACGTTGATGTGGTACGGTATGTGAACCGTGAATTTACTTTCAAAACTTTTTCTTAAGAATTTATTTTATTTTCTAGCGATTCATCAAGAACATTAACACATTGAATCAAACTATGTGAGTGTGGAAGTAGTTCACAGGGAGTACCTGATGAAATCAAAATGAAATTGCTTTTAACAAATGGGAATTTTATTCCTAAAGCTTGTTTTTTAAAGAAACACATTTAAAATTATAAGCAGAAAGCACCCTCTAAATATCAAGTTACAATTTATTCAGAGGCAGAAAGAAACAGATTTTTGAGTGTATGAGATTTCGGGCTGAGAACCTTACCGCTCCCTTTTGACACGGCCGTAGTCACGACCGCTCGCAACAACCTCTGAAAGACTACACAGGTGCAAATCTGCAACACACCAAATTACCTTAACGTAAAAGTTTTAACAATTCACACAAGCACACAAACTATGCACCCCGTAGGAGGGATGGGAATGGTACAAAACACTAAAATTAAAAGATTGACTTGCCACCGTAGGTGAAACTCGATTTTAACTTCTAAGAAAGTCTTACGGTGAAAGGGTGGCAACTTTATATACTAAAATGACCATTTAAATAAAAGCCCATGAAATGCAATCCTACACAAAATTATTCAAGGTTGGCCAAACATGCTCTACAGTACACATATACCGCCTCTCAAGACGATAGACAAGATAAAAACATATTTAAGGAATTAGGCCGCTATACTTCAAGGAATAAATTCGTTAACACAGCGAAGCCGACAAACATGACAGAGACAGCTATTAACGTACTGCAGATTGATAGGGAGATTACCGAACAACCCGAACCTCAGGTTGCTCTAACTCGCCCCTACTCCACAAGGGAAAAACGGACCACCCAACTCATAAATAACCACCTTCCTGGGGGTGGGCAAACGGAGAATAATAGTGGGACGACTGCAAAACGAAGCGGCCGGTGACCTCACCAAGAAAACAAGTAGAATTTATCAAGTAAATGAAACGACATATCACCAATCACTTAACTTTAAACTGTGATTTTTGGAGAAGACCTGGCGCAGCACCGCCAGATCACTGTCCCGAACCGTCCGCTGCCAGCCGCTTCAACGGACGCAGGAATGCGCGCCGATCTCCCGTCTCACGGCGTCGCAGCTCGCACCGACCAGACTGACGTCGTGGGTGGACTCCTGTTGCTCTCGTGTCGACCGCGGAGTCACTACCCCTCGCTACACGCCGCGACGCACTGGACTCACGTGGCGACCTCACATGCGCCGACGCTCAAGGCGGATAAGTCATCTTGTGTCTCAGTGCGCGACCGACCAACCGATCAATCCAACCACCAATGACCGTTGCCTGAGCAACTCCAGCAGACTGGCGGCCTAACACGCAGACTCAGGTGCAGGAACTAAGCCCCCGACCGGTCGACCACTCGTTGAGTTCTCTCACTGCGCCACAAATTCGGACGAGAGACTGACCCCAGACTGACTCCACACTCACCCAGACAGACCAACTGGCGAGCTCATAGCGCCCCTTAAATGCACATGAACAGGCAACCTTTCCCCTTTCCCACCAGAGGGAGACACCAAAGCTGCGATTGCCACAGCCGCGCCACCGCCAGAAACGGAGGGCGACTGCTTCACACAATGCGCTGCGGCGCGCTCTTCAAAACAGCAATTTATACCACGGCTCAGTGTGTGTGGATCGTATCCTGAATACGCGTGTGGATTTTGCGACGTGCGGAAACCAGTGGATCGTGACCTGCTCTGTATTGCACAAACACAAGCAACGACCACCCACACATTTACACCTGCGCCCTGTCGCTCCCACACCGAAAGAAATGTGTGGAATACCAGCAGCACGGCCTAGCGAACATGAAGGTCGGCACGGGGTATAAACATTTGAACATTGTTCTTATTTTTATCACATATATTCGTCTACACACCAGCCTAAAGTACATTTCCTCAACTAACTTAGCTGAAGTACAATCCTTATCCTGTTCTGCCACTATGAACAGGCTAGGCCATAAATTCTTCACAACATGTAAAGAGCAACGCAGTAGTATCGAGGTAAACTACACACACTATCTCAACACAGTTCTGTTCAGTGACTCCTCATTAGTTACGTGATCTACCCATCTAATCTTCAGCATTCTCCTACAGCATCACATTTCAAAAGTTACTATTCTTGTCTAAACTGTTTATCGTCCATTTTTCACTTCGATACACGGCTAGACTCCATATCAATAATTTTAAAAAAACTTCCTAATACTTAAATCTATAAGTGACGTTAACAAATTTCTCTTCTTCAGAAACGCTATTCATGCCATTGTCAGTCTACATTTTATGTCATCTCTACTGCAGCCGTCATCAGTCATTTTGCTGCCCAAACAGAAAACTCATCTGTTAATTTAAGTGTCTCATTTCCTAATCTAATTCCCTCAGCATTACCTCATTTAATTCTACTACGTTTTATTATCCTCGATTTGCTTTTGTTGATGTTCATCTTATATCCTTCTTTCAAGACTCTGTCAATTCCGTCCAACTGCTCTTCCAAGTCCTTTGCTATCTCTGACAGAATTATGATGTCATCGTCAAACCTCAAACTTTTTATTTCTTCTCCCTGGCTTGAATTTCTACTCTAAATTTTTCTTTTGTTTCCTTTACTAATTACTCAACACACAGAGTGAATAGCACGGGGATAGATTACAACCCTGTCTCACTCCCTTCTCAACCACTGCTTCCCTTTCATGCCCCTCGACTCTTACAACCGCCCACTGGTTTCTGTATGAGTTGTAAATAGCCTTTCGCACCCTGTCATCTTTAAAATTTGATATACAGTTTCCCAGTCAACATTGTCAAAAGCTTCCCCTTAGTCTACAAATGTTGTAAACGTAGGTTTACCTTTCTTTAAATCATTTCTATGAGAAGTCGAAGAGTCAGTATTGGCTCTCGTTTTCCTACTTTCTCCGGAATCCAAATCGATCTTCCTTGAGGTCGGCTTCTACCATTTTCTTCCATTCTGCTGTAAAGAATTCGTGTTAGTATTTCGTAACCGTGACTTATTAAACTTTTATTTCGGTCATTTTCGCACCTGTCATCACCTGTTTTATTTATATTTGGGATTATCATATTCTTCTTGTTGTTGTGAAAGATAGGGGCGAAACCTCTAATCTACTGCGCCAGCTCTCCTGAACAAGTAGACTTCACTCTCCTGACCGGATCCCACAGCAAATGTTTGTGACAGCCAGTTAGGGTTCGGTACCTTTCAACACATTATTTCTGTTTCAGTGGAGTTTTTGATGTACTATGGACCTTGAAAACATCATTCACGTTCGCATATGCTTTGCTAGGAGAATAGGAAACGGCTTTCTGTTCTAAAATTTCTTCAGTGTGTCTCTTATGGGCCAACGGCCTTGCCGCAGTGGTAACACCGGTTCCCGTCAGATCACCGAAGTTGAGTGCTGTCGGGCTGGGCTAGCACTTGGATGGGTGACCATCCAGTCTGTCGAGCGCTGTCGGCAAGCGAGGTGCATTCAGCCCTTGTGAGGCAAACTGATGAACTACTTGATTGAGAAGTAGCGGCTCCGATCTGGGAAACTGATATACGGACGGGAGAGCGGTGTGCTGACCACATGCCCCTCCATATTCGCATCCAGTGACGCCTATGGGCTGAGGATGTCTCGGCGGGGAGTGAGTTATGTCTAATATGGATTCACAATAAAGGTTACACTTCAATTTCCTCCCGTATCTGCAGGTTTTTTCTTGAATGTGAATTTACTTGATACACCATGTTTCAGGATTTTCCAACTCCATTAACCGCGTTATGTCTGAATGCTTTGCAGAACGGAATGAAAATAGTGGAGTGGCTACTCAGAAAAATATGAAATATGTATGTTCGGTTCTTTGTCGATCTTAAGCTGTTGTAAAAATTTGAAGGTTAAAACAGTCTTGACCGCAACTTTTTATTTTTATTGGAGTGACCGGTTAATCCAGCGTCGAGGGTCGGCGCAACTTGCTCCACGGAGTCCAGGCACCCTCCTGGAGTCTGAAGATGGTTCTTAAACAGAATCGAAACCGGTCACTCCAATAAAAATAAAAATTTGCGATCCAGACTGTTTTAATCTTCAATTTTAATTTTAGTGGATCGGTTATAATGTTTTCAAAAATTTAATGTTTTCCTTTTTCTACGCCTTCCACATCTTTCATCTGCCGCGGAGCAGGAATGTAGAGGCGCTGTTGTCCACTTCGTCCCTGAATGAACGCTTCTGATGACACACCTGTGCTGCTAATCACGTAACTAGTTGGAAGATTCTTGTAACCAGGCAGCGTTGCTGCATCGCATCAGTTGACTGCGCGTACCTCCGACGCCAGTCACCCATGCAGCTTGACACAGGGGCCCTATAAACAGTCAAGCTCGATGCCCCACCCGGCAGCGGAGAGTTTAGCGACAGAGCCCAGTGGGCCTGTTCATCGGGTCAGACGGGCTCCACCAGGCAACAATGTTCCCATGGGTCCGGGATCTGAAGCCACCGGAATACTCGCACAATCCAGTGAACACGCCGGACCTTCGCCAAGTCGCCACCGATTATGCTAACCGCCAGCGCGGCATCGTTTGTCGCAGATTGCGGCTGTAAAAATAACCGGATTGTTTGTAAAATAGCTTTTTCTGCTTACAGCCATCATTTTCCCTTTATCTCTATTTTTTACTATGCTTCTTGTGAAATTATCCCCATTTTCAAGCGTATTTTCCATGCAATTTATTCGTGGTGTTTTCGTCCTTAGGGGAGCTGTATTGTTCTGTTGACTTTACTTTAACAAATAAAAAAATGCGCAATTTTTAAATTTCAGCTGATGATTGATCTTAGAAAAAGTTTTAAAATTAAGCGCGTTTTTATACATGCCGTAGAGACAACAGAACAATACAGCACCTCACACATCGATAAAATCGCGGATAAATTGCGTAGCACACTTGAAAATGGGAATCACTTGACGAAGTGTGTCGAGCAAAATATAAATGAAAAGAAAATGTTGACTGCGTTTAAACAAACCGCTGTCGATGCTTTGCGTTTAGCGTGAATACCGTCGTCACAATAGTTCGGTTTGTGGGTAATATCGAGAATATACAGCTCACAGTGGAAAAGGTCCCTCCTGCTGAGAGCATCGGTGGCGTAGAGCGCAGTAATACGAATTATGGCAGTTGGCACTGACGTACCATAGTGTGTGAAAGTGTTAACAGAGTATTACAAATGTAAAAGTCGCACGACCTTGTAACTGCTTGCTTCAAGCTCACCTGGGAACTTAACAAATCATCGATTTGCAAGTAGTTATCAGATAAATATTCTTTCAATAACAAAATTTATCAGAAGAAGCAGGGCTCCACTGCCTTGCCACTCAGCTTGCTAATATTTTCTTTCGGACTTCAGAGAGAGAGGGAGAGGGGGAGAGAGAGAGAGAACTTTCAACTACACTGCTGGCCACCGTAAATGCAACACCCTGAAGGAAGCATCCGAATCAAGTGAAATTTACACCATGGGTTTGCAGCGATGAGATATGCAACTGATTAGAATTTCCGCGCAGACGCACATCACGCGCGCCTGTGGCGCCACCTCATAGCGCCATTTAAGGCTTGGCGATTTCGACGAGTGTACGTTCGGTACCTGCGTTCACCTTGTGGTTGTTTCACAAGACGATCAGTTATGCCTCGTGGACAACAGCGAACATCGTTTGATCAAGTATCCGAGTTCGACAGAGGAAGGATAGTGGCTTACCGAGATTGTGGATTATCATACAGAGAAATCGCTAGTCGTGTTGGACGAAACCAAACAACTGTAATGCTGATATGTGACCATTGGATGCAGGAGGGTACGACGGACCGACGTGGTAGATCGCATTCACCTCGGTGCACCACTGCACGTGCTGATAGGCAAATTGTGCGCATGGCAGTGACGGATCGCTCAGTGACATCCCGAACCATAGCACAGCACATTGCGTCTGTAACGCATCATCCAGTGTCTGCGCGTACCATTCGACGCCGTTTACAGCAGAGTGGTCTGTCCGCAAGACGTCCATTGCTTCGTCTACCATTGACGCAGAACCACAGACGCATCCGTCGCCAATGGTGTGATGACAGACGGATGTGGACGGCAGAATGGAATGACGTTGTCTTTACTGACGAGGCACGCTTCTGTCTGCAACACCACGATGGTCGGATTCGAGTGTGGATACACTGTGGAGAGAGGATGCTGCACAGCTGCATTATGCACCGCCACACTGGTCTTGCACCGGGTATTAAGGTGTGGGGCGGTATTGGATATTACTCTCGCACGCCTCTAGTACGCATTGCCGGCACTTTAAATAGCCGGCGCTACATATCCGAGGCGCTGGAGCCAGTTGTCCTTCCTTACCTTCAGGGCTCGGCCACAGCCATATTTCAACAGGATAATGCGCGACCACACGTGGCACGCATTGTCCAAAGGTTCTTCGTCAATAACCAGATTGAATTGCTTCCCTGGCCGGCTCGCTCTCCGGATCTTTCGCCGGTAGAGAACATGTGGTCCATGGTTGCTCAACGAGTGACCCAGATTACATCCCCAGCTGCCACACCAGATGATCCTTGGCAACGTGTGGAAGCTACTTGGGCTGCTGTACCCTAGGAACACATCCAACGTCTCTTTGACTCAATGCCGAGACGTGTGGCAGCGGTGATCTCCAACAATGGCGGCTACTCTGGCTACTGATTCTGGCAGGAACCACATGTCACAGACGTCTGTAAACGTAATCATTTGATACTTGGTCAACATGTTATCTACAAAATAAATCTTGTTGTGCTACCTCTCGTCTTTCTTGGTGTTGCATTTACGGTGGCCAGCAGTGTAGTTAAGTAACATATTACAAATGATATTGTGATGGAATATGAATCTTATTTCGTGGTCAACAGTAGAAACAAATGCCCTTACAAAACAAATAAATAAAATGCATCAGTATATTATCTTCGCTCTTGAACACCACTTAATCAAAGGTTGAAATCTTCTTGGTTCCAATGGCTCTGAGCTCTATGGGAGTTAACATCTGAGGTCATCAGTCCCCTAGAACTTCGAACTACTTAAACCTAACTAACCTAAGGACATCATACACGTCCATGCCCGAGGTTGGATTCGAACCTGCGACCGTAGCGGTCGCGCGGTTCCAGACTGTAGCACCTAGAACGGCTCGGCCACACCGGCTGGCTTAAATCTTCTTGACCTCGCCTCTTACAACATACACATCACAATCAATAAAATATCATGTTTCGCAAATAAGCCCAAAATGACATACTTGATAGGAATGCACAATATAATGCACAAAATCGCATTGCAACCGGCTGGCCAAATCGGAAAACTAAAGTCCACAAAAGAAAATTATTCATAATAATGGTTAGAGTTCCAAATTAATAGATAAATTACTACGGTGTTGCAGTACCTGTGTTGTTCAGAAGTATGATGCAACTTTTCTTTGGACATGTTTGCATGCATGTCCGAAGGAACATTCCATCGTACTTCTGAACAACACAGGTACTGCAACACCGTATGTATACGCCTACACGGCTAAGCGGCTTTCAGCTAACAAGTGTCCGCCCCCGGTAGCTGATGGTCAGCGAGACAGAATGTCAATCCTAAGGCTGGGTTCGATTCCCGGCTGGGTCGGAGATTTTCTGCGCTCTGGGACTGGGTGTTGTATTGTCCTAATCATCATAATTTCATCCCCATCGACTCGCAAGTCCCGGAAGTGGCGTCAAATCGAAAGACTTGCACCCGACGAACGGTCTACCCGAAGGGAGTCTCTAGCCACACGACATTTATTTAGCTAAAATGTCTTCCCTGTAAGGAAATTCGGTATACATAATGACTGCACGAGTGCAGGTTGTAGACAAAGGATTGACGGAAAACGAAGGTTTGGGTCTCGCTGTGAGTCGTGCTCAGATAGCCTTATTGTCAGAAAACCGCTCGTGGTGAGCGGGAAACTCTGCTTCGAGTCACGGTGCAGCACAAATTTTCATTGCCGTCATTCCATTATACAGCTGATGGTTGTCCATATTCGCAACTGCGGATACATTTCGAGTAAAGACAACTTACTGATGAAAATAAATCCCACCCATAACAAAAAAAAAGAAAAAAGCAGCATGGAATAACACAATCAATATCGTAGACAACAGAGAAATATGTAAGCATTAAGCATGTCATACTTACAAAAATTTTCATATAAAGAGACAAACTTTTACCGAAGAACAAATATCAGTATCAAATAGTACACAAATAACCAAATAAAAGACAAAGGCATGCATAGTATGAAAAACAGCAGGAACTCATACAGACAAAAAGGTATAGAGGAGCTCAGTTCAATGCATTTCCCAACATATACATGGACCAAACAGGAGGAAATTGAAGTATTCGATTCCTCAAATGTGTCTGCACTCTTTGTTCAAGAATGATTAGCAAACGACCCTTTCTTTAGATGCAGTTGAAAATGAACGTGAAATGACATGCGTAGCACACAACCTGTAAATGCTACAACCCACCAAGAAAGGTAAACAGAAGCAGAAATTTATTTCCGTAAGTTCACATCCCCAAATGACATCCTGAATCAGAATAATTTAGAAAAATATTGATGCGGAATTTCATAAGTTACTTATACAACGTTTACATCAGATAGACCCCTCCCGAAAAGACAAAAACCGAGCGTTGTGGTGCAGTGGTTAGCACACCGGACCTGTATTCCAGAGGAGGACGGTTCAATCCCGCGTCCGGCCGTTATTATTTAGGTTTTCCGTGAGTTTCCTAAATCGCTTCAGGCAAATTCAGGGATGGTTCCTTTCAAAGGCAGCAGTTGATATCGACTGATGACCTGACTGTTTGGTCTCCACCCAAATATCGACTAACAAACGAGAAGATAACAGTAATAATAAATAAACGGCCATAAGGTTCTCTTCTCTTTTCTAATAGCACACTTTAAAAAACGTTAATAATGTAAGTCATATACTTCTTGTTATAATCATTCTAAAACGACAGTCGACTGTGTTAATCTATGCCGTGTGTGGAAAATATTATATACAGCTCAGAAACGCTCACTACAATTTAGTTTCTTAAATATAGATAAGCACGTATGTAATTTCAAGAATAACCGTATTTAGTCTCAGAACATAGCGGACTTAAGAACCAGTTTGGGAGTGTATAACAAAACTGTAACTTTGGCATAGATGCAACTTCATATGTGACCAAACGAAGTTGTGATCCACATTGCGAATGTTGCGCTGCAGTAGGGAATCATAAAGAGTTTGCGCTACCCATAAAAGGTAGGTAAAGGTGCCACTAATGAAAGATCAAAAAAGTGCGCCAAACTACTGATTAAACGTAAACAGAAAATTCTAGAGACGTGGTAGCTAAAACATTTGTTATTGCGGACATGGTAGGTGCAGCATTGAAAATGACGTCGACAAAAACGTTGAAGATGTGTGACATTTCGAAACTCGCCCTTGCGTAAAATAAAACTATTTAAAAGGCGGCCTGGCTCGTGTCTTTATTTACACAAGCACTAGCGTTAAATAGCAACGCTCAACGTACTTTTTTTCGCGTCCAAGCATTGTACAAACGTTAAAGAACTCTCAGAGGACAGATAGAGTACTTTTGCTTCGTGGGACTAATTCAGGAAGGCTATGGAAGATTAGCGACAAACTCAGATTTTATAGCAGCTTCTGCATCGTAATGGCGGCACGTAACTGGCATAAAGAGGAAACTTCCGGAGAATGAGGCAGGTCGCATCAAGGAAAGCTGTTTGCAGACTGGGAACTATCAGTCAGTAAGAAAGTCTTGGAACATCATCTGCCGCTGCGGCTAGCCTGCCCTCCACAGACCTGCACCCTCTTCGTGTATCACAGTATTCTGAATGGATATCGTGTTATTGCGAAAAGTGAAATAAAATTTGTATATTGTTAGGACTGCTTGTGGTCACTGTCAACTTCGTATAGGTTCACTCACAGATGTCCAGCAATGCTAGTCTCCACATTCTGGAAGATGTTCCACAAATAAAAAAGACATAGGTTGGCCAGTTTCCTTGAGTACTCGTGTTAGATCTCCTGTTGCCTTTCCGTAGAATCTATCTACCTTCCGCACATAAAGTTAAGTAAAAATTGAAGGTTTTAAGAAGGGGAAAATTCGGCGCATAGCTAACTCAAAACAATTTTGTATCGTGTTTTAACATATCCGATTCAGCTTTACGCACATCAGCTTTAATTAAACGAGGCCGCGTTTCGACAGTTAGACAATCATCGTTAGGAGGAAGGTGTGGTTTACATACTCGTTTCTGCTGGCATGTGCTATGACCGCAAGGTTAGGTTGTAAACCACAGTGTTGTGTGACTGGTGTAGATTGAGGAGCGCTTGAAATTTTACACGTCAGAATACAACATACACTCTGTGCCTTGCCGCAATCTTAGCTCTCGACCACCTAACACGGTATCCCAAGAAATTGACGATGTTTGCTATTAAGAGTAACTACACTAAAGATGCAGTACTCCTTATGATGGTCGTGTAACCCAATGCTAAAAGCATGCAGTAGTTATAAAATATTTATTTAACATGTTGAACAACGTGTATGTTTCCTCACTGCAACTTGTGTTCATCTGACCGGAGGCACTTAGTTTCTTATCTTGCACTTGATTTAAAAGGCACCCACAAAATGAGGATCAAATCAGACACGAAATCTTGTCTTATGTATGATTCAAATGGCTCTGCCCGAGGCAGGATTCGAAACTGCGATCGTAGCGGTCTCGCGGTTCAAGACTGAAGTGCCTAGAACCGCTCGGCCACCCCGGCCGGCTCTTTTATGTATGGTTATAGGCATTGAGAGCATAGTAAATGGGTGGAAAGTAAGATAGCTCCTATTTAAGTTACATTTACTTCATACGCACTGTGGGTAATTCAGCTTAATGCTTCGTAAGATGGCGTGGTTGTAATGAAAATGAGAAAGACGTGAATATAGTTACATGCGAATTATTGTAATCAGAGAGGCAAAGTAGTAGAGCTAGTATAAATAAGAATTTCACAAGAAAAACAAAACGATAAAAGAGCAAAATTAAGCCACATCATCATATAGCAAAATGGGTGGAAAAAAAATTCTCTCTCTCTCTCTCTCTCCTTCCCTATCTCTCTCTCTCTCTCTCTCTCTCTCTCTCTCTTTCTCTTCCCTCTCCATTCTTTTACGTGAGAGGCTTGACAGTTACCAAGTTCGTCAACCTAATATTTCGGTTCACTGAAAAAATTAATTTTGTAAAATGTCAGGAACGAGCGGAAGAAACAATCGAGCACGAACAGAGTAGGTTGGTATTCCGCACAATGCTTTGTCACCCCATCAGACACGGCAGTTCCATCCGCCGCGCGACGTTGTCGGGACCAGCAGACAGACGGACCGGAGAGCCTTCTCCTTTACCAGCCGCGCGTCTCACTGAACCCAGGTCGCAAACTTGTGCCAATTAAAGACAACCTTGCGCGCTGGTGCTATGTCGCTTCAAAAACATCACTACACTGGTGTTTTTTTTATATATAGGGTGGTCACAAACACTCTGAAAAGCTTATAAGTGTTGAGCCGTGCGTGGCTCGTGTTCCCACCATCATGTATTTTACACCCTGTTTTTAACGTACTTCCACCTCACTGCGTTAATTTAAATTACTACTGTCACTGAGTTGCTGCTTTGCCTGACCGTGAGCGGCGCTAGCAGCGCGTACCGATATATCCCCTCTCGTAGTATCTTTGCTCGACTGCTATTGCTTCCCGCTCGTTGTCTGTTGTAAGTTAGTTGATGGCAGTTCGGATAGCAATTCGTCGGGAGTTCGGATAGGGAGTCCGGGTTTGCCAATCAGTTCGAACACGCTTGGAACGCAGTCCGGACCTGCCAGTCGGGGAGTTGCAATGCGGCTCTAGTGCAGTCGGTTTTGAGCAGCAGTGAGGTCTGCGTCGTCATGGCTCGCCCGACCATTGCCGCCAGGCATCACTTGAGCCGGGCCACGGTATTGGTGGATCGTCCTAACGGACGACGCGTTTTGGCTCGCCCATCGTTCATAAGTCGGCTGTGTGTGTGTGTGTGTGTGTGTGTGTGTGTGTGTGTGCATCGACTCTCGATTTGTCTTCGTGCGTGCTTAGTTACTGTCGGGCATCGTTCAGGTCTTCGTGCAAGTGTTTGTCGGGGTGTGTGTGTAGTCGGTGTTATTTTCAACTTTCTTTAGAAAACCAACAGCCACAGACACAATAATACATTCCACATCCAACCACCCCCACTGCCAGAAACTTGCAGCACTAAGACACATGTTACATAGATTAAACAGAATCGCACTCAGCAACAGAAACTATGAACAAGAAATGAGTACAATCATACAAATAGCTAGGAACAACGGGTATGGCACACATGTGGTATACAAGCTCAATCAGAAAATAAAAACACAAATAAAAAACAAACACAACAGTTCCACAATACAAAAGAACTCACAAGCTGAAGACTTACAAACACACTCAACAAACACACACAATGACAACACCACACAGAAAAGAACCAGATGGTACACCATGACCTACACACATAAACTAACACACAGAGTTGCAAACATCCTAAAGAGACACGGCTTCAAAATAGCATATAAGCCTGGGCAAACCCTTCAATCACACCTAAGCCAGCCAGCTACTAAGAGAGACAAATTCCAACAATCAGGAATATATAAACTTGAATGTCAAAGTTGTGATGCAGTATACATAGGCTTGACATGCAGGAATTTTCAAACAAGATACAAAGAACATATCAGATGCTGGAAGTATGAAACAAACCATTCCACATTTGCAGAGCATTTAAAACACTACAACCATCATCCTACAAACATGGAACAAGAAATGAAAATAATGAGAATAAGCAACCATGACAAACATCTTATACAAATGCAAGAAAACTTCCACATCCAGAAAGCCATACCAGAAAACAAACATGTGATAAATGAACAAACACACATCAGCACAGGCTCCCTACTACACTTAGTAAAGGAAATGATAACATAAAAAAAAAAAAATAATAAAATAAAAATTAAAAAAAACTCTTCCCCACATCATCTGGAGACACACACACACACACACACACACACACACACACAGCAAATATATATATATATATATATATATATATATATATATATATATATACATATATATACACCAAAATACACACACAGCACAAAAAAATATATATCACACCAAAAAACACACACACATACGCAAACGCAGACACAAATGCATACACGAACAGACCACAGATACTTCTTCAATAGTTACACTCGTAAGTTTGGCAATAACATTCGATCTATAGCAAAAACATTTGACAGTCGGCAACAGAAACCAAAACATTGCTTTAAAACAAGCGTTCAGTGCATAGTGTTGTGGAATGGGGGAAAAAATCGGCGTTCATAAGAGGAAGAACAACACGAAAAATGCAACAGGAGCGTAATATGTAGGAAATTGTCCACGCAACCTGTAAGTACAGTTCAAAACATTACTACTTAATAGGAAATACCAACCACCAGAACTGTTTATAACCTATAGGCACAATGACAAAAATATAAATAAAATAGCTAACATATGTACATATTCCAGGGCACTGATGATGCCTTGCAGAAAATAAAGGCGAAACGCGTATGGCACTAAAATTGTGTTTTATTCAGTTGCTGTCAGACGGTCCATAAGTAACAATTATTAATACATCGGTGTTATTTCCTTTGACAAAATAGAATGATGGCTGTTATGTTGAACTGCTATAATGTATGATTTTTCAGTTCATTAAAATATCTCGTGTATATTCTTGGGGTCCTCATGATCCCAGTGGTACGCAATGAAACGACAAAATTCCGGTATAGAAGTGCTAAATAATTTATGTGTAACTAAAATTAATGTGTACACTAATGGTCGTTGACAACATCATGAGAAATATTACAAAAATATATTTTCATAATTTTTTAAATAGAGAAAATAATTCCTAAATATAGCCATTAGTAGTTTCATATAGTTCATTATTACAGTTAGGCGATTTGTAGGGACTAGCCGTTCATGTTGTAAATACAGATAACCGCTGTGCCTTGGACTAACCAAACGAAACCACTACTGTTGGTCGGTGGCTTCCTATTTTGAAATTTACAGACTCATGTCTTTCGATGTGGACATAGAGCAATATTGGTGAAACTTAAGTGTGGAGGAATTCTCAGCGTGGCGATTACCTTATGCAGTTCGGCCTAATGATTGGCGTAACGGGAACAGCGGAGCCAGAGGACCCTTAAATCTGCCACTGCTATGGGGTGATCTTCGCTGTATAATGAAGACAGAAATTTGATTCTGTGGAGATTTGCTCGGTACTATTCGGGTTCACTACCCATTCTTATCATTGATGTTCAAGGACGCCAAACATGTTTGGAGACCTACTATTACGTTATTTTAGTGACGGTAACATTTCGTTTGGATGTCGACAGTCGTTTTTATAAATAATGGTCTGTTTAAGAGTGTGTTTTACAGTCTCATCTTCACTACATGGTATAGTCTGCAACTACCATTATTTTGTAACCCAACATCTAGAAACTGCATTTCGTGAATATTAGCCTTCCATGCATTAAACAAACCTTGTTATTCGATACTTACAAATCCAGTAAATTTCGACATTGTAATGTATGCAGGCGTCCTCATTCAACAACCCACTAGTCATTCTGTGGCACCTACTGACCACCTTCGAAGAAAAGACCTTCCCGAAAGCATTATGATATCTGCAACACTAATGTAATTTCTTTATTTGGTATGCACACAGTTAGCTAATGTCCCACCCGTCATACGTTTTGTCACCTTTTATGTTTTTATTGGATAAAGCGTAAAACGTGTTTTAAACTTTTATGTTTTCAGTGTAGTCCTACCCAATTCAAAGGGTGGAAACCATTTTTCGAGGTGGCTGATTTATTTTACAATTTGAACAATGCGGCATCCAATTGTTGTGGCTGAAGCTATCCAGGCCACTCTGCTGGCGTGTTTTAAGTACATCTACATCTACATCTACATCTATACTCCGCGAGCCACCTTACGGTGTGTGGCGGAGGGTACTTATTGTACCACTATCTGATCCCCCCTTCCCTGTTCCATTCACGAATTGTGCGTGGGAAGAACGACTGCTTGTAAGTCTCCGTATTTGCTCTAATTTCTCGGATCTTTTCGTTGTGATCATTACGCGAGATATATGTGGGCGGTAGTAATATGTTGCCCATCTCTTCCCGGAATGTGCTCTCTCGTAATTTCGATAATAAACCTCTCCGTATTGCGTAACGCCTTTCTTGAAGTGTCCGCCACTGGAGCTTGTTCAGCATCTCCGTAACGCTCTCGCGCTGACTAAATGTCCCCATGACGAATCGCGCTGCTTTTCGCTGGATCATGTCTATCTCTTCTATTAATCCAACCTGGTAAGGGTCCCATACTGATGAGCAATACTCAAGAATCGGACGAACAAGCGTTTTGTAAGCTACTTCTTTCGTCGATGAGTCACATTTTCTTAGAATTCTTCCTATGAATCTCAACTTGGCGCCTGCTTTTCCCACTATTTGTTTTATGTGATCATTCCACTTCAGATCGCTCCGGATAGTAACTCCTAAGTATTTTACGGTCGTTACCGCTTCCAATGATTTACCACCTATGGCATAATCGTACTGGAATGGATTTCTGCCCCTATGTATGCGCATTATATTACATTTATCTACGTTTAGGGAAAGCTGCCAGCTGTCGCACCATGCATTAATCCTCTGCAGGTCCTCCTGGAGTACGTACGAGTCTTCTGATGTTGCTACTTTCCTGTAGACAACCGTGTCATCTGCAAATAGCCTCACGGAGCTACCGATGTTGTCAACTAAGTCATTTATGTATATTGTAAACAATAAAGGTCCTATCACCTACGCTTGGAAATTTCAGTTACCTAACGTCAGAATGTGGTTCTCAAGTTCTAGTTCGACTGCCAGTGAAATGATCTGATAATTAGTTATAGTGGAAACTCTGCGCCCTGTCATTCTTTTTACTATACTCGTTCCACTTTTGTATTCAAAAATGTGATCTGTATTTGAGTAAGTATGTGTATGTATTTGTTTGCAACTCTATCTGGGACAATATTAACCAAATTTGATATATATCTGACACAACATCAGGTGACAGTTGTCTTGTGGGCAAGACACGCACAGCGTCCCTATCTGTGGAGCGGAATGAAAAGTTATAATATGTAAAACATACCTCTGGAACGCCTGGAACGATTTTAACAAAAGATAGTACATGTATGACTTCCTATCTGGAAAAAAAATTCTGTGAGACAAAATTGCCACTTATTAAAAAGTAGTAAATAAACAAAGTTTGTTTTTTATACTGTAAACATATTTAATTCATTTTCCTCTGTGACACAAGACTGAGATAAATAGAAAGACAAACCAGGAAGCGCGACAGCGTAACCGTAATAAACGAATACTGCTGGACCAGTCCATTGTATACCGGAAGCTCCGTGCTGTTTTATTTCATCGGCACTGTCTACACAAAATTCTAACTTCCTTATCCCAACATCGTAAATTTTTGAACTCGATACGTTCAGTTTATCCCGAAGAGAATTAGCCAGTACAAACTCATTACTTCACCGCTAATGACGGTACGGTGTTTGGGTACATAGACTTCGTATCGTTTGCTTTTCTTTCCACGATACCTTCCGTCACGTGGAGCGCTAATTTCCCAGTTAGGACGTGTTTTTTCAGACTTGGCACCGTCGAGGGTTTCACATAGCAAATGTATTAGTTTAGGATATCAGTTTTGTTGCTTATCAGCTTTCAGCGACGAAATAAGCTCGACATGATTTGTATCTCAAATAAGTAACTTAGTAGGAGCACTTCCTACTTCTCGATGTTTCCGAAATGTTCTCGTGTTATCAGCCAACAAAGTATTATCTGTGTGTCGTTGCTTGATTTATAAAGATATTTGTCATTACAGTTCATCGAGACAGTATCACTACCCGTCGTAATTTTTTTCCTTAATATGTGTTCTTTCCTTTAGGGTTTTGTTTTGTAGCTTCCCTGAAACTTATTAGTAATTGTGCGTTTAATATTTGTAACGTACGTTTCCTGTAATATAAATCATTATTTGCTCTACATTTTATTATCCGTATTTCATTAAACTCAGGGAGAGATGTCTCTAAGATATTAAAGAGGTTAAGGGTATATATTTAATGTAAGTAGAATATAAAGAAATTTCTTAATTTTGTGAAATATTATTATATTTAATGCATGTCGTTATATTTCCGAAATAACTCATCTCGAGAGCTTCTGTGAAGATGCTCTTAAATGGAGTAGAAGAAGATGCACAAAATAAAATTCTTTACTTCGATCTAAAGCGCCACCACATTACCCATAAGACATGTAATATGTTCAAGAAGTTTGTTCAATTTATTAATCGTATGCACCAATCTATCCGACCCCTTTCTGTGAAAAAGTTAAGCATTGTTGTCAGTATAGACGTTTTTAGTCCCGCTTTGCACTGTTTTTTCAGAAAACGGAAGTATTGATAACAGAGGATGTTAACGAAAATATGCGTCGTGAGACAGTTCCCAAATTACGACGTTTCTTGAAGACGTCTTTGGAGGATTTTCTAGGAGAAAAACCGGCGACAGTTATTATAATATTGTTTCTTGTTCTGGAAATACTAATTTCTTCATTTTTAAGTCACACACAGAAAACAATTGACGTAATATAAAGGTAGCTGAAGACACGTGCTTCATTACTTCAATCTGTAGTGTCAATAATTCTATTCCACCTACTGCCTGAACTTCATTATTTTTTGTAGATTATTCTTACAGCTTGTACCGTTCTGTAAGAAGGACAGTTCATAATCCATTTGTTCAACTGATAATCTATTTCTCTTCTGACAAAGCTAGTGGAATGTATGAGAAAGAACAGTGGGCTTAGAACATAACTGTGCGACACACAACATCTCGTTCAAGCTACGAGTGGCTATTTCTATGTGATCGACACGAAGCCTCAAACACAATTCTTACTGTCTTGCAGATAAAATAAAAGTCAGGAATCCTCTGTTCCCACAATTCCAAATTCTTCCAAAAACGATAATATGGTTCGCACATTCACAAGGCTTAGCCAAATCACAAAACGTTCTCGGTGTAAAGGATTCTGATATATTGATTGTTGTTGTTGTTGTTGTGGTCTTCAGTCCTGAGACTGGTTTGATGCAGCTCTCCATGCTACTCTATCCTGTGCAAGCTTTTTCATCTCCCAGTACCTACTGCAACCTACATCCTTCTGAATCTGCTTAGTGCATTCATCTATTGGTCTCCCTCTACGATTTTTACCCTCGACGATGCCCTCCAAAACTAAATTGGTGATCCCTTGATGCCTCACAACATGTCCTACCAACCGATCCCTTCTTTTGGTCAAGTTGTGCCACAAACTTCTCTTCTCCCCAATCCCATACAATACTTCCTCATTAGTTATGTGATCTACGCATCTAATCTTCAGCATTCTTCTGTAGCACCACATTTCGAAAGCTTCTATTCCCTTCTTGTCCAAACTATTTATCGTCCACGTTTCACTTCCATACGTGGCTACACTCCATACAAATACTTTCAGAAATGACTTCCTGACACTTAAATCTATACTCGATGTTAACAAATTTCTCTTCTTCAGAAACGATTTCCTTGCCAGTGCCAGTCTACATTTTATATCCTCTCTACTTCGACCATCATCAGTTATTTTGCTCCCCAAATAGCAAAACTCGTTTACTACTTTAAGTGTCTCATTTCCTAATCTAATTCCCTCAGCATCACCCGACTTAATTAGACTACATTCCATTATCCTTGTCTTGCTTTTGTTAATGTTCATCTTATATCCTCCTTTCAAGACACTGTCCATTCCATTCAACGGCTCTTCCAAGTCCTTTGCTGTCTCTGACAGAATTACAATGTCATCGGCGAACCTCAAAGTTTTTATTTCTTCTCCATGAATTTTAATACCTACTCCGAATTTTTCTTTTGTTTCCTTTACTGCTTGCTCAATATACAGATTGAACAACATCGGGGAGAGGCTACAACCCTGTCTTACTCCCTTCCCAACCACTGCTTCCCTTTCATGCCCCTCGACTCTTATAACTGCCATCTGGTTTCTGTACAAATTGTAAATAGCCTTTCGCTCCCTGTATTTTACCCCTGCCACCTTTAGAATTTGAAAGAGAGTATTCCAGTCAACATTGTCAAAAGCTTTCTCTAAGTCTACAAGTGCTAGAAACGTAGGTTTGCCTTTCATTAATCTTTCTTCTAAGATTAGTCGTAAGGTCAGTACTGCCTCACGTGTTCCAGTGTTTCTACGGAATCCAAACTGATCTTCCCCGAGCTTGGCTTCTACTAGTTTTTCCATTCGTCTGTAAAGAATTCGTGTTAGTATTTTGCAGCTGTGACTTATTAAACTGATAGTTCGGTAATTTTCACATCTGTCAACACCTGCTTTCTTTGGGATTGGAATTATTATATTCTTCTTGAAGTCTGAGGGTATTTCGCCTGTTTCATACATCTTGCTCACCAGATGGTAGAGTTTTGTCAGGACCGGCTCTCCCAAGGCCGTCAGTAGTTCCAATGGAATGATGTCGACTCTGGGGGCCTTGTTTCGACTCAGGTCTTTCAGTGCTCTGTCAAACTCTTCACGCAGTATCTTATCTCCCATTTCATCTTCATCTACATCCTCTTCCATTTCCATAATATTGTCCTCATGTACATCGCCCTTGTATAGACCCTCTATATACTCCTTCCACCTTTCTGCTTTCCCTTCTTTGCTTAGAACTGGGTTTCCATCTGAGCTCTTGATATTCACATAACTCGTTCTCTTATCTCCAAAGGTATCTTTAATTTTCCTGTAGGCAGTATCTATCTTACCCCTAGTGAGATAGGCCTCTACATCCTTACATTTGTCCTCTAGCCATCCCCGCTTAGTCATTTTGCACTTCCTGTCGATCTCATTTTTGAGACGTTTGAATTCCTTTTTGCCTGCTTCATTTACTGCATTTTTATATTTTCTCCTTTCATCAATTAAATTCAATATTTCATCTGTTACCCAAGGATTTCTACTAGCCCTCGTCTTTTTACCTACTTGATCCTCTGCTGCCTTCGCTACTTCGTCCTCAAAGCTGCCCATTCTTCTTCTACTGTATTTCTTTCCCCTATTCCTGTCAATTGTTCCCTTATGCTCTCCCTGAAACTCTCTACAACCTCTGGTTTAGTCAGTTTATCCAGGTCCCATCTCCTTAAATTCCCACCTTTTTGCAGTTTCTTCAGTTTTAATCTACAGGTCATAACCAATAGATTGTGGTCACAGTTCACATCTGCCCCTGGAAATGTCTTACAATTTAAGACCTGGTTCCTAAATCTCTGTCTTACCATTATATAATCTATCTGATACCTTTTAGTATATTGATTATAATACACAATCTGTCAAGTAAATCTAACCTGTTCACTTGTCAGCCCTTTTTTAAACCCCAACTGTGTGCTACTGAAGATTTTCTTTAGTACAGTTTGCTGCACATGATCGTCTTATACTTTTTCGAAATCACTGAGGATGTGTATGTGATTTCTTAAAGTTTATCATAATTTGCATTCGTTTAGTTAATAGAATAAAAGCTGTAGCCTGTTACGCATTATGTGTTGTGTAAACTGGTGTAACGACTTAATCTGCACCTTCATCAGTCAACCAAAGGACTGAGTAAATAATTCGAGAATGGTACACATATCGTTCCAGTGTAGAAGACGAATGAAACTTTCATAAGTGTTTACCATTTTCTAGTAAATACTAAAACCAAACTCATTAAGTTGTAGAAATATATCTAAGGATAAATTTCACAAATCGTGAAATTTGTTACTTTTTCGTTTTATTATTTCACGCTATATTCCGTTTGCAAAAGATTAACTTCAAAATTCTGAAATTTGCATTTTGGGCGTATGGTCTTTGTAAATAAAGGTAATGTCATTTACCCTTCAAAGCATCCAGCTTGCAAAACACTCGTTCTTCTTTAGTGTTCCACATCGATCTGGGACCATTATCACGTTTGATTGACTAAAAAAGAAAAAAAATGGAAAATATCCAAAGAAGATCGTGCTTTCCGCTTAGTAAGTACGACAGCGTTATGAAGATACCCATCAAACTCCAGTGGTAGCCCTACTGGAGACGCGTTGTGCGTTGCGGCGAGGTTCGACGGCAATATTTCTACAGCGTGCGCCCCGCAGAAGAATGGGACAAGATATTACTTCCTTCCACATTCGTCTCATGACGTGCCCACGACGAGAAAATTATTAACTCAGGGCTCACGTGGAGGCTTGCGTACGTACCTCCTCCCGGTGCAGGAACGGACTGACAAAGGTGCTGGAACTACAGGGTTATTCCAAATGATTGAAGCGATTTCAAAGCTCTACAAAAACTTTATTATTTGAGATATTTTCACAATGCTTTGCTCACACATACAAAAACTCAAAAAGTTTTTTTAGGCATTCACAAATGCTCGATATGTGCCCCTTTAGTGATTCGGCAGACATCAAGCCGATAATCCAGTTCCTCCCACACTCGGCGCAGCATGTCCCCATCAATGAGTTCGAAAGCATCATTGATGTGAGCTCGCAGTTCTGGCACGTTCCTTGGTAGAGGAGGTTTAAACACTGAATCTTTCACATAACCCCACAGAAAGAAATCGCATGGGGTTAAGTCGGGAGAGCGTGGAGGCCATGACATGAACTGCTGATCATGATCTCCACCACGACCGATCCATCGGTTTTCCAATCTCCTGTTTAAGAAATGCCGAACATCATGATGGAAGTGCGGTGGAGCACCAGCCTGTTGAAAGATGAAGTCGGTGCTGTCGGTCTCCAGTTGTGGCATGAGCTAATTTTCCAGCATGTCCAGATACATGTGTCCTGTAACGTTTTTTTCGCAGAAGAGAAAGGGGCCGTAAACTTTAAACCGTGAGATTGCACAAAACACGTTAACTTTTGTTGAATTGCGAATTTTCTGCACGAATGCGTGAGGATTCTCTACCGCCCATATTCGCACATTGTGTCTCTTCACTTCACCACTAAGAAAAAATGTTGCTTCATCACTGAAAACAAGTTTCGCACTGAACGCATCCTCTTCCATGAGCTGTTGCAACCGCGCTGAAAATTCAAAGCGTTTGTCATCGGGTGTCAGGGCTTGTAGCAATTGTAAACGGTAAGGCTTCTGCTTTAGCCTTTTCCGTAAGATTTTCCAAACCGTCGGCTGTGGTACGTTTAGCTCCCTGCTTGCTTTATTCGTCGACTTCCGCGGGCTGCGCGTGAAACTTGCCCGCACGCGTTCAACCGTTTCTTCGCTCACTGCAGGCCGACCCGTTGATTTCCCCTTACAGAGGCATCCAGAAGCTTTAAACTGCGCATACCATCGCCGAATGGAGTTAGCAGTTGGTGGATGTTTGTTGAACTTCGTCCTGAAGTGTCGTTGCACTGTTATGAATGACTGATGTGAGTGCATTTCAAGCACGACATACGCTTTCTCGGCTCCTGTCGCCATTTTTTCTCACTGCGCTCTCGAGCGCTCTGGCGGCAGAAACCTGAAGTGCGGCTTCAGCCGAACAAAACTTTATGAGTTTTTCTACGTATCTGTACTGTGTCGTGACCATATGTCACTGAATGGAGCTACAGTGAATTTATGAAATCGCTTCAATCATTTGTAATAGCCCTGTATTTAGAGGTGTGCTAAGTATCCACTGCCAGACACCGTAAGGGATGGCATGCACAGAAGAGATGTACCCATGAAACTTCTGTCTGGGCCGGTTCGTAACTCGAACGAGAAATAGAGTTTCTTGTGTTTTCTACAATTTTTATTATTTGTTCCTAATAAGATATCATATATACAAATACGTATTTTGTGGTCTGATTTTTTCGCAAAACAGTATGTTTCCAAATGGCTTTAGATGTATAGTTGATTCAGATCCAAAGGCAGATAGAAAACTTTCAGCGTCCTGCATTCACCATTCACTCGTGATTTCTTACTCCATTCTTACGAGAATTGTAACAAAACCATACTTTGGTTATTAAAGTTATTACTTTTTTATGCTTTTATTTTAAGTAGTCTTCATACAAAAACAAACCAAATCTCAGCACAAACAGGCCTTGAAGGCCAAACAGTAACGACCAGCCGCCGCGTCATCATTCAGCACACTGCTCTCCCGGCTGTTGTCAGTTTTCGTGACCGATGCCGCTACTTCTCAGTCAAGTAACTCCTTAATTGGCCTCACAAGGGCTGAGTGCACCTCGCTTATCAATAGCTCTCGGCAGACCTCGACGGTGAGCCATCCAAGTTCTAGCCAGGATTAACAACGCTTAACTTCGGTGGCCTGACGGGAACCGGTGTTACCACTGCGGCAAGACCCTCTCTTGTAAATCAAGTATTAGTTGACATAACATACGCATAGAAAACGAGTGTCGTATAATGGTAATAATACTAATAATAATCAAAATAGCTATATAAATGAACGTAAATATTACATCAGTGTCAATGCTACTAACGTTGTCATAAGTACGTTTCTCATAGTTTAACTTCCCGTCAAACCGGATCGAGCGGCAAAATGCTCGCCCTGAATAAGACAGAGAGGGAAACACTAGCCGCGTGAAACAGACGGAGAAGTAATAAATACTGGAAGATACACTACAGGACATTAAAAATTGCTACACCACAAAGATGACGTGCTACAGACGCGACATTTAACTGAAAGGATGAAGATGCTGTGATATGCAAATGATTAGCTTTTCAGAGCATTCACACAAGGTTGGCGCCGTTGGCGACACCTACAACGAGCTGACATGAGGAAAGTTTCCAACCGATTTCTCATACACAAACAGCAGTTGACAGGCGTTGCTTGGTGAAACGTTGTTGTGATGCCTCGTGTAAGGAGGAGAAATGCGTACCATCACGTTTCCGACTTTGACAAAGGTCAGATTATAGCCTATCGCGATTGCGGTTTATCGTATCGCGACATTGCTGCTCGCGTTGGTCGAGATCCAATGAAGCAGAATATGGAATCGGTGGGTTCAGGAGGGTAATACGGAATGCCGTACGGGATCCCAACGGCCTCGTATCAGGAGCACTCGAGATGTCAGGCACCTTATGCGCATGGCTGTAATGGATCGTGCAGCCACGTCTCGATCCCTGAGTCAACAGACGGGGACTCTTGCAAGACAAAAACCATCTACACAAACAGTTTGACGACGTTTGCAGCAGCATGGACTATCAGCTCGGAGACCATGGCTTCTGTTACCCTTGACGCTGCATCACAGACAGGAGCGCCTGCGATGGTGTACTCAACGACGAACCTGGGTGCACGAATGGCAAAGTGTCATTTTTTCGGATGAATCCAGGTTCTGTTTACAGCATCACGATGGTCGCATCCGTGTTTGGCGACATCGCAGTGAACGCACATTGGAAGAGTGTATTCGTCATCGGCATACTGGCGTATCGCCCGGCGTGATGGTATGGGGTGCCATTGGTTACACGTCTCGGTCACCTCTTGTTTGCACTGACTGCACTTTGAACAGTGGACGTTACATTTCAGATGTGTTACGACCCGTGGCTCTACCCTTCGTTCTATCCCTGCGAAACCCTACATTTCAGCAGGATAATGCACGACCTCATGTTGCAGGTCCTGTACGGGCCTTTCTGGAAACAGAAAATGTTCGACTGCTGCCGTGGCCAGCACATTCTCGAGATATCTCACCAATTGTAAACGTCTGGTCAATGGTGGCCGAGCAACTGGCTCGTCCCAATACGCCAGTCACTACTCTTGATGGAGTGTCGTATCGTGTTGAAGCCGCATGGGCAGCTGTACCTGTCCACGCCATCCAAGATCTGTTTGGCTCAATGTCCAGGCGTCTCAAGGAGGTTATTAAGGCCAGAGGTGGTTGTTGTGGGTATTGATTTTGCAGGATGTATGCACCCAAATTGCGTGAAAATGTAATCACATGTCAGTTCTAGTGTAATATATTTGTCCAATGAATACCCGTTTTTCACCTGCATCTCTTCTTCGTGTAGCAATTTTAATGGCCAGCAGTGTAGTAGACGCTGGTTGAGGTACAGAAAGAGCGAACGAGACAACTTCAGTGAGAGAGAAAGAGAGAGACACAGTGGCAGTCGAACATAGTTCACAGTGACACAACGGTGCAAGGAAAAGAGTGAAGTGCCAATAGAACGGGAATAAAGAGAAGGAGAAAGAGCCTGTGATAATGATAGACTCAGACTTTGGCATTGACAGCAAGGGTGAGAGAGAGATAATGACAGTGAGAAGAGACAGCAGGAGTGGGAAGGACTAAATGAGACAGTAGCAGTAAGAGAGAGCAAGAGGTAGGCAGTGACAGGGAGAGGAGACAATAGTAGTAGGACACAAAGAAGGAGACTGTGACAGATGGACACAAAGAGATGGTGACAATGAGTTGGGCTGAATGATGAGTGAGAATGGGCACGTAGCAGTGGCTGGCTATGAAGATTTAAAGCTATGGACTAGTGGGTATGAGCGAGCTACACTCAGAGGAGCTTGGTGGGATGAGAGGGGAGTTGTATGTTAAAAAGAGCGCGAATAATTTGCATGCCAAAATATTTGGTAAAATTCTTAAAGCTACTGAGAAAGGTACAATGAGGCAGCCGGTATCTCACTTTTTCGTCAGAAATTTTAAAACAAGACCATATTCACATTTTCTGGTCTTCGACAGAAGCATTTTTCCGCTGGTTCCCTTATTTTGCCTGCTACAGGAGGTGTGGCGGTACGTCACATAAATGGACATTTGGATAAAGGGAAAGGAAGTTTTTGTTATGAGACGTGTGAATTATAAATTATTTCAAGGCTGCGTACGTGTGCGCGATGTATAACAAATAGTAAAGAACATAAGTTATTATTACCAAAACACAAATATCGATGTAATTAACAAAACACAGTTTTTTTGGTATAAACTCTGTGTAACATAGGCCATGAACATGACCAGAGACGATTGCTTTATTGAAAGCTTTCCTGTTTTGTTTCGTCTGGAGGTAGGCCGCCATTGTAACGCTGCATAATATTTAATGTAATTTTGGTTGCAATTTAGTAAAATACACTTATAATTGTTATTAGAAAGTGTGCATTGTTGATTTAGTTGTCACCTCTCATGATCGCAACCATTAATTATAATTATCAAAAATTTTACAGAACTTCGTAGTGCAGGGCGCTCGTCTCCCCTAGCAGGATTTAGTCGGCCATTACGCTGATTGTATTATTTAATTAAAATTTCATATAATATTTAATGTAAATGCGAGAGACTTGTCAATTTTTATCTTTCGTTAATTTCAAAGTTAAACAGAGTAAAAATATATTTCGTTTATTAAGATTTACAGCACTGAATGAGTTCAGTATGTTTCATTTTGGCCGCCTAACGGCAGATGAGATTCTCTCCAGTTTTGCCTTGCAAATAATGAACTAGAAATATTGAAAATAATTACATTGCGCAATATCTCAGTTCATCTTTATGTAATCTGGTACATAAATAACCAGTAGCCCCTGAGACTCATATTAATAATTACAGCTTGCGTAAGAATACGCATATTTTCATTTCTAAATAGCAGCGCTCACGCAAACTATTTATTAGAAGGCGGTGAGTCGCGAGTTGTGTTTAAAAAATATTATATCGTACGTACTTCGGGGCAGCCGATGTCCATACGAGTGTTATCGCGGTATAAGTTAATCAAAAGTCTTATGCAAGCCCACAATATTTAAAGCCACCCCAACCAGAAATTATAATATATATATATATATATATATATATATATATATATATATATATATATGTTTCAAATGGCTCTGAGTACTATGCGACTTAACTTCTGAGGTCATCAGTCGCCTAGAACTTAGAACTAATTAAACCTAACTAACCTAAGGACATCACACACATCCATGCCCGAGGCAGGATTCGAACCTGCAACCGTAGCATCGCTCGGCTCCAGACTGTAGCGCCTAGAACCGCACGGCCACACCGGCCGGCTCTCTCTATATATATATATATATATATATATACGCAAGTAATCTCCCCAACTTTGAAGAATTTCAGCAGTTACAATCTTAACGCGTGATGGAAATGTCTTTCAATAATGAAACTACCCCAGGTGGCCAATCCACCGTCGGCAACGACGCAAGCAGACCCAAGGATTCTGGGGAGTCTGCAACACCATGCAAATCCAACAAGATTAAACCCAGAAAAATCTTCAACATAGCAACTCTCAACATAAACTCCCTTCTCAAAGTGGGAAAACTTAAGCACCTTACAGACCAGTTACACACGGAAGACATACAAATTGGGCGCTACAAGAAACTCGCTTCACTGATAAAAACACATTTGAATCAAACAAATTCAGAATATTTAAAGGAAAACCTGGAAAAATTGTAATGAAGAAATGCCCTCAGCTTGGCACAGCTTTTGCTGTAAACACAAAAATTCTGAACTCTGTCGAACATTTTTGGTCAACATCATCGAGAACATCTTTCCTCACTTTTCGATGTGCAAATAAAAAATACACATTAATCAATGTTCACGCTCCCACAAATGACAAAAATAATGCTAAAAATAGGGAATAAACAGATGAATTCTGGGAAAACCTTAAGGATCATATATCAGAAATCCCAGAAAACAATGCAAAAATACTTCTAGGAGATTTTACCGCTCAGATTGGAAAAGAAAAGAAATTCCGCGATATTGTCGGCAACTTTCCTGCACACAAACGAACCAACAAAAATGGAGAAAGGTTAATTATACTCTGTAAGCAGTTTAAACTCAAGCTAACGTCAACACGTTTTAAACATCTGCCCAGAAAACAAAAAACCTGGGTATCTCCGATAAAGAGTATCAGAGAATTTCAAATAGATCACGTTGCCATCTCCTCCAAATGTGAAAAAGAAATATTGCACACACGTGTCCGAAAATCTCTAAACCTCGATTCCGATCACTATCTCACGAAAGTAAAAACTAAACTGATCCCACAAAACAAACAGAAAAGCAGAAACTGTGAATATAAAAACAGAAATAAAATAAATTTTGATCTTACAACCCTGAGAAATTACAACCTTAAGTCCAACTCTAACCTCAAGGATTTTCAGAAAAAACTAAAGACATTCTCCCCTTCACAAAACCTCCAAGAATTTCAGAACAACTTGATTGAGGCAACAGAAACAACCTTTCCAAAAAAGAGCAAACCGAGACACCCGTGGTGGGACAGCAACTGTAATGAAGTTCTGCATGAAAGACGTAAAGCCTGGAAAAAGTGGAACTCACATAAAACTGAAAACAACTTTGATGAATTTAAGCAAGCCAGAAAGAATGCCTCGAAAACTATTCGCAACACCAAGAGACAATATGGAAAACAACAACTGGACTCAATCGAAGAGAATTTCAAGAAATGCAACACGGCAGCTTGGTACAAAACATTCAATCAGAAACTCCGAGGATACCAGTCCCCTTGCATAAACCTTATGAGAAATAATAAGACTCTCGCCACCAACAATACTGAAAACTGTGAAATCCTGGCTGAATATTTTGAGACACTCCTAAACTGCCAAACACCCATCCAGACTCTCAGTTTTACGCAACCAGAAACATTACCAACACATTCAACACCTCCGACACGAGCGGAAATCACAAACATAATAAAAAAATCTCAAAAACAGGAAAGCATGTGGAGAAGACACAATTACAGCAGAAATGCTCAAGCTTGGTGGAGAAACATCAGTAGAAGCACTACACAAAGAACTTGAACAAGTATGGGAAACCAAGAAAATCCCAAGTCACTGGAAAACTGCCCTAATTCACCCTTTGTTTAAAAAAGGTGACAAAAGGGATGTTAACAACTATCGTGGAATATCGCTTCTCCCAGTCCCATACAAAATTCTATCAAAAGCCCTGCTCAATCGTGTATCACTAATTATAGAGGGAAAACTTGGAGAATATCAAGCTGGCTTCAGACCAGGAAGATCCTGCGCCGAACAAATTTTTAACCTCAAAACAACAATGAACTATTTATCTACAAGGAGCAAGAAATATTTCATAACATTCATTGATTTCAAAAAAGCTTATAACGCAGTCGATAGGGACACACTCATCAAAACACTTCGAGAATATGAAATAGATGAAACAACTATCACCATAATCAAAGAAACATTAACAAATACAACATCAAAAGTAAAATTCCAAGGAGAAATTTCACGGCATTTCGAGGTCAAAACCGGCGTCAGACAAGGAGATGCGCTGTCCCCGGTACTCTTCAACTGCGTTCTGGATAAAGTCATAGCAGAATGGAGAAAACTCACGCAAAAACATGGAGTTGAGAAAGTCCAAATTGGAGGGAAGTGCTACAAAGGCATTGAAACCAACTGTTTTGCCTTCGCTTACGATCTCGCCTGTTTAGCTTACACACAAAAAGACACAATAAAACAAATAGAATTACTTAAAGAAACTGCTGAAAAAGCAGGCTTGCAAATTTCATTTGAAAAGACAGAAATCATTACAAATATCAAAAATCCACTAAAGAAAATAACTACGAAATACGGGAAAATAGAGGTATCTAAACATTTTAAATATCTTGGTGAACTAATTCAGCCTGTGGCAAAAGGTCATCCAGCCTGCAGGGCTAGAATACAAAAACTAGAGACAGCAACTCACTACTGCAGACAAATGTATTCAAAAAAATGTATAGCCAAAAACATTAAACTCAGACACTACCAGACTGTCATTAGACCGCAGATACTATATGCATCAGAACCACTGGCAAATTTTACATACGCAGAACAGTTAGAAAATCGTGAAAGAAGAATTGTGAGGACAATTCTTGGACACAGGAAAATAACAGATGATCAAGGCAAGCCTGTATACAGACTAAAAAGCAACAAAGAAGTGTATACGAAGTGCAGCAAAATTACAGACGAAATTAGAAAAAGAAGATGCTCCTTTTATGCTCACATCATGAGGATGAACCCGAATAGGCTTACAAAACAAATATTTTCGTACATCGCAAATCTAAAAAATAAAAATTTATGGTTTATCAACACAGAAAGAGATCTAAAAGAAATGGACATAGATCAGGAAACAATATTTAACAGAAACCTTTTTAGAAAAAAACTGAATTCATTCACGGGTTTCGGTGTGAAAATTAAGAAGACTTGTGGAACTAAATGGTCTGAAGAGAGAAAAGCCGCCTTCAGCGCAAGAATGAAAGAAGTGTGGACTGAGAGAAAGAAGACTTCCCAGAAGCGCAAGAAATAACTGTTTTCACGGTCTTTAACGGCCAAATTTGTATAATAATAATAATAATAATAAATATATATACATATATCACGGGATAATTACATATATATATATATATATATATATATATATATATATATATATATATACACACACACACTTATACCGTGATAAGACCTACTGAGAAAGGGTACAATGAGGCAGCCGGTATCTCGCTTTTTCGTCAGAAATTTTAAAACAAGAGCATATTCACAATTTCTGTTCTTCGACAAAAGCATTTTTCCGCTGGTTCCCTTATTTTCCCTGCCGTAGGAGGGAACGTCATTCATACGAAAAGAACTTCATGGGTCAGTAAAATTTTGACAGTTTACTTATGTGAAACTGAAACAACGCTAAACTAATTTTACACCTCAGACCAGACATCACGTGCACAAAAAATTTGCATGACTTCAGTATCCTTCTGTTGATAGCGAAGACTCTTTCGGCATACACCTATGAGCTAGAACATTATGACCACAGAACTACCATCCATATAAGCTTGTCCTTGCTATAGCAGCGTCACTTGGCGTGGAAAGACTACTAGTCAGACGGAGCTTGTAGTATCAGTGAGCGTGCTGTCCGTGTGTGGAATGGGGAAGATGCGCGGTCTGTCTGAGTTTGAGCGAGGGCAGATTGTGATGACCTGAAGTCTCGGCACGAGCATTTCGGAATCTGCACCACTTGTTGGGTGTTCGAGGACTGCTGCGCCTTGGCGAAACAAAGCGGAAACCACGTCCAGACGTCATAGGACTGGGTGGCTACCCCTCATTACAGACGTCGGATGTTGTAGGCTGGGCAGACCAACAGAACACGTGGAACTAATTTGCTGGGCAGCGTGCAAGTGTGTCTGAACACACAGTGCACCGAACTCTTCTAACGATTCCCTTCCGCAACCGACGACCCACGCCTGTGCCACTGTTAACACCACGACATCGGCAACTACGACTGGAAAAGGGCACGTGACTATCGGCACTGGACGTTGGCACAGTGGCAGAGCGTTGCATGGTCTCCGATATATTCGTCATGTCGATGGGAGGGAGCGAAGCCATCGTTTCCAGAGCAACAGCTCCTTGCCATCTGTACTGCGGGACGAAAACAAGCTGGCGGCGGATCCGTTATGCTCTGGGGAACATTCGCGTGGGCAGCCATGGGTACAGTGGAGCTCGTGAAAGACACCATGACGGCCAAGGAGTACTGTACACTGGTTGCAGACCATGTACACCCCTTCATGACGATCATCTTAGAAGACGTCTGCGGCATTTTTCAGCATGTCGCAGGGTGATGGGGTGATTCAAGGAACAAGATGGCTAGTTCAGATTGATGTGCTGGACTTCCAACTCACCGGGTCTGAACCCGATCGAACACATCTGGGATGTGACTGTACGTGGTGTCAGAGCTCATCACCCCCCTCCACGGAATTTACAGGAATTAGGGGACTTGAGTGTGCAGATATGGTGCAAACTCCCTCCAGCGAACTCAAGGACATTCCGGCTATTGGGTGCGTGGTCATTATATTCTGGCTGATCAGTGTTTTTCTTCTTGGTACCCCGCGCGGGATTAGCCGAGCGGTCTAGACGCTGCAGTCATGGACCGTGCGGCTGGTCCCGGCGGAGGTTCGAGTCTTCCCTCGGGCATGGGTGTGTGTGTTTGTCCTTAGGATAATTTAGTTTAAGTAGTGTGTAAGCTTAGGGACTGATGACCTTAGCAGTTAAGTCCCATAGGATCTCCCACACATTTATACATTTTTTTCTTCTTGGTTCAAATGGCTCTGAGCACTATGGGACTTAACAGCTGTGGTCATCAGTCCCCTAGAACTTAGGACTACTTAAACCTAACTAACCTAAGGACATCACACACATCCATGCCCGAGGCAGGATTCGAACCTGCGACCGTAGCAGTCGCGCGGTTCCGGACTGCGCGTCTAGAATCGCGAGTTTCTTCTTGATACGTCACTTTATATACTACAGTTTCGCCTCGCACCCGATTTTACTTCGGTATTTTACGTGAACTCGTAGAATAGCTTTGAACCTGCGTATCTCCGAAACGGGTAGAATTATGAAGAAAACCTTCCAGTTTGTTCGAAATCGGAATCTTACTAATACATCGCAAAAATTTATGCCATTTTCTATCCATAGCCGTCTTGGAATCTGTCCCTAGCTTTTGGTACCCATAAATTTCTTTATGGCAGGGGAGGGGGAGGGGCTGTTTCTTGATAACAGATAAAGTTTTCTTGAAAGTGAACTGGGAAGATGGCATTTCTAGATATGCAAATAAAGAGTATACAGTAACAATTTCAGACATTTGTTGCTGTTATTTATTATTTAGATTTCACCTCATACCAGATTTTATGTGTGTATTTTACGTGTAGAAGTAAGGCATTGTGAATGTTTGCAGCTCGGAAATGGATAAAAAAAATTTCAAAGTTGTTCGATATATTGGTCTTAGGAATATGCTGCAAAAATTTCAGCCCTTTACTGTGCCTAGCGGACTTGGAATCTACGGATCGATCATGATCGGAAAAAATGGCAAAGACCTTTTTTGGAGGGGTTTTTATAACTAACTGCACGCGAACTTATAGTGTCTCCATAAGTCTCTTAAGGTCCATTGCAGGCCAAAACAAATGAAGAAAGGACCAAGTGATTTGGTGCATTTACCTTAGCAGGAGGCAGTGTCTGACATTAATGCTTTGACCCTGTACTGTAGTACAGTGACACTAAGACGATTCTTCTGTTGGGTATACAAAAGGTCTGTAGCCCTAGGGGTATACAAAACACTTAGCCCTACCTTTCTATCGCCAACAGAATCCGAGGTACGAGCAGCGGAAGAATCGCGATCTTTTGGGCGGTGTTTTGGAAAATACACTCATCAAAAAAAGTTTTGCACCACCTCAGTTCCGAGAGTTCCAGAACATGTACAGAAAATTGGAATAGAGATCAACATAAACAACATTTCGGCCCTTTTTTTGCTCATGAAAACCACCATACAGCGAGACCTCCAAAGGTGGCTGAAACCTAGTAGGTAAGGAAGGCAGGATGGGTTAATAACGTGGACGGGGCCCGAATCAATTACTCTTCGTTTGCTTTGCAATTTCACTCATTTATTTTAATAAATAATTTTTAGAAACAAGCCAGTGTGGTCGCAACCAGAATTTTAAAGCAAGTAACCACAATCACGGCTGAAGGCCTTTAACGCCCAAAATGGCATTTATTTAAAATTTAACAAATACATAAAATACAGACACCAATAATTTTGGAGACAGGCCAATGTGGTCGCAATCATAATTTTAACGCAAGTAACCACAATCATGGCTGAAGGCCTTTAACGGAAAAATGGCAATTATAAAATAATTTAACAAATATACTGTCAAATGGCGAATGGCAAGGTACAAGTAAATTTTTTAAAAAAAAAAATAACACATCACCAGACACATGAGACAAATGATGTTAACTTAATAATACAATAATACAATAAAACACAAGGGCCAGTGGCAGACGGTGCCCCAGGAATCAACCTCTGAGTAGGTCACACCAAAAACACTTTCGCGAGTGAAGAGAAAGGAAGTCGAGAATTCATTCATGACACAAGGTGGTAACTCGGACTAGCGGTAGTGTAACGGGCGACTAATGATAACCTTGGTGAGGCTACCTGACATCCAACAAAACAAATGACAGATGTGAAATTACGCCAAAGCCCGAACTGGCGGTCTGGGCTCCGCCACAGAATACTGTGCTTAGAGCGCCTGGAACAAGAAGGAATGACTACCGCTAAGGCAGAAGAACGCCTCCCAATCTACAATCAACAAGATGTCAAACACACACGCCGCACTGTTGGTCCAAATTGTCCCACTCCTCAACGGCGATTCGGCGTAGATCCCTCAGAGTGGTTGGTGGGTCACGTCGCCAATAAACAGCCCTTTTCAGGTGTCAAACACACACGCCTCATCGGACAGCGACGGCAAGCCGAGTAAATGTACACTGCCACTACATACAATAACCCCCAGGGCTGGTCACTGGGGCGATAGCGGCCACAAGACAGGAAAATACCGCTGGTTGAACTTAACAGTGAAACAAGTTTAAAACAGTAAATAGTAATTAGAACCTTAGGAAGGCTAATCAGATCCGCCTTCCCCAGATAATCCGCTCATTGCTTTTCGCCTCAACAACACTACGAGCAGCAACACGAAGCCAAGTCACTGGAGAATCGCAAGATTTCACAATGGTGGACGTTTCTCTACGCGAATTGCAATGCACTCAACCTAAACATGAAGGATTCGGTGTCGACGAGGTCGTGCACCCTCGAGACCACTGCCCTTCGACCCGGCAGTCCATACACGCCGTCAGCCGTCCCGGCGTGTTGTTGCTCTGCGCGGACCTCGCTGCTCTTGCGTCCCCAGCCGAACTCCACGGAAGAAGCACGAGGTCGCCCCAAAGATAGGGCAGCAGAACTACATATCGATAAGCGAAGCAGCTGCCACTAGCGGACAAGCAATGCTTACGAAACCGAGTGGCGCCAGTGAACACGAGAAGAAGACAAACAACGCAACCACACCAGCTGAATGATACGATCTGGCAGAAACCTTCACGCGGCACCAATAGCAGCAGCACCATGGCTCAGTGGTGGTCCAGATTGCTGTACACACCGGTACCTCTAATATACAGTAGCACATCCTCTTGCATTGATGCGTGCCTGTATTGATTGTGGCATACCATCCGGAAGTTCATGAAGGCACTGTTGCTCCAGATTGTCCCACTCCTCAACAGCGATTCGGCGTAGACCCCTCATAGTGGTTGGTGGGTCATGTCGTCCATAAACAGCCCTATTCAATCTTTCCCAGGCATGTTCGATAGGTTTCATGTCTTGAGAAGATGCTGGCCACTCCAGCCGAGTGATGTCGATATCCTGAAGGAAGTCATTCAGAAGATGTGCACCATGGGGCAGCGAATTGTCGTCTGTGAAGACGAATGCCTCACCAATATGCTGCCGATATGGTTGCACTATCGGTCGGACAATGGCATTCACGTATCGTACAGCCGTTACGGCGCCTTCGATGACTACCAGCGGCGTACGTTGGCCCCACATAATGCCACCCTAAAACAACAGGGATCCTCCACTTTGCTAAACTCACTGGACAGTGTGTCTAAGCCGACCGGGTTGCCTCCAAACATGTCTTCGGCAATTGTCTGGTTGAAGGCATATGCGACACTCATCGGTGAAGAGAACATGATGTTAATCCTGAGCGGTCCATTCGGCATGTTGTTTGGCCCATCTGTACCGCGCTGCATGGTGTCGTGGTTGCAAAGGTGGACCTCGCCCTGGATGTCGGGAGTGAAGTTGCGCATCATGTAGCCTATTGCGCACAGTTTGAGTCATAACACGACGTCCTGTGGCCGCACGAAAAATATTATTCAACATGGTGAGGCTGCTGTCAGGGTTCCTCCTAGCCATAATCCGTAGGTAGCGGTCATCCACTGGAGTAGTAGCCGTTGGGCGGCCTGAGCGAGGCATGTCATCGACAGTTCCTGTCTCTCTGTATCTCCTCCACGTCCGAACAACATCGGTTTGGTTCTCTCCGACACGCCTGGATACTTCCCTTGTTGAGAGCCCTCTCTGGCACAAAGAAACAATTCGGACGCTATCGAACCGCGGTATTGACCGTCTAGGCATGGCTGGACTACAGACAACACGAGCCGTGTATCTCCTTCCCGGTGGAATGACTGGAACTGATCGGCTGTCGGACCCCCTCCGTCTAATAGGCGCAGCTCATGCATGGCTGTTTACATCTTTGGGCGTATTTAGTGACATCTCTGAACAGTCAAAGGGACTGTGTCTGTGATACAATATCTACGTCTGTCTTCAGGAGTTCTGGGAATCGAGGTGATGCAAAACTTTTTTTGATTTGTATATTATGTAGCGCGTGGATAGTGATACTGTTATACAAACGGAAAAGCACGTCAGAAACACCGAAATAATGCTACTTGGAGATAAAATTTATTGATCCGTGGAGGAGCGTGAGGTAATATCTAACAGAAAACGTAACAGAAAAATCATATACAGCAGTAAGAGTAAAAGAGAAAGAGACAGAGTTGGGGCTGTGAAAGAAATGACTCAGTGTTGTAACAAATTTAGGAAGCCATAACATATTGCAGTATCTAACGTTTCGCGAACTGAGCCATATGTGAAGAAAACGGTTCTCATAAAAATGCTTTGCGTAATTTTTACTGTGAATTTTGATTATTTAAACTCAGAAGAACTCGTTTTGCTTCCAAACTTAACGAAAATAACCACGTGAGAAATTGGTAACAAAGACCAAAACAGCAAAAAACAGGAAGGCTCCAGCAAAGCACTCCGAAAATACTCAATTAGATGCCTGTGATTTTTTCAACTATAATTCCAAGAGCCAAATGAACTACTACTTGGACACGAGTATATCGTAATATGACGTATTATTGAATACGAACACAGTTTCCATATTTCACAGCCGCCAGATTCAAAAAACTGACCTATAGCGCGCCCAGCACCAACAGCGGACGAGCCGCCTAACAGTGATTGGTCGGCGCTCTGAATTTAATTGAGGGAGTCACAACTTACGTGGAACCCCACATACGCATCAAAATACGAAAAATATGACACTGCACAAATTCATACAAGCACATCTCCTCAAAAAATACATTAAACCACATTCAATGCCTGAGACCTGGTGGTCAAGGAAGGCAGGATTCGGTTACGATTGTGGACGGCGCTGTAATCAGTTACTGTTGGTTATCTTTTCTTTTAATCACATACACTTTATTTAAATCAATAACAAATTAAAATAATGGCAATAATTTAAGAATTCTTTCACGGCTTACGGTCTTAATGGCAGTAAATTAAGAATTTTTTAGCTTGTTGCAACTTAGAAACTACAGTTATTAAAATATTGAAAACAAATCACCAAGGTCTCAAAGGTTAACTGCTAAAATACAATTGCCACATTAGAATTTTAGACAAGTAGCGACAGTCACGGCTGAAGGCCATTTACGCCAAGAATGGCAATTACTGAAAAGATTTAACAAACAGCAAGGCAATAGCAAACTTTAATTTAAATGGCAGGCAACTAATCACCAAACAGGTGAGACAAATGATACTAAACTTGGTAGCACAACCGTTTAAACTTTCTGTAACGCCAAGAATGGAAATTATATTAAAAAAATTCAGAAACATATAATAAAACCGCAAATATAATGACAAGGTTAATTCAAAAGGACAGGCAACTGATCACCAAATCGGTGAGACAAATGATGGTAACTTGGTAATACAATAGTAAAATAATATGGTTGAAATGGCTCTCAGCACAATGGGACAGAACATCTGAGGTCATCAGTCCCCTAGACTTAGAACTACACAAAGCTAACTAACCTAAGGACATCACGCACTTCCATGCCCGAGGCAGGATTCAATCCTGCAACCGTAGAAGCAGCTCGGTTCCGGACTGAAGCGCCTAGAATCGCTCAGCCACAGCGGCCGGCATAAAATAATAACACAATAATAAAACACAAGGGCTAGTCAAAGACGGTGCTCCAGGTATCGACCTCTGAGTAGGTCTGGCCTGAAACACTTTCACGAGCGATGAGAAAGGCAGCCAAGAGTTGCATTCACTTAGCAAGATGGTAACTCAGACTAGTGGCAGTGTAACGAATGACTAATGATAATCTGATGAAGCTACCTAACGTCCGATAACCAATGCAACGATGGAACACCACGCCAAAGCCGGAGCCGGCGATCAGCACTACATCCACAGAAGGCTGTGTCTCGAGCGTCCGAAAGGAAAAATGAACCACTACTACCAGAGTAGAAGAAACACCAACCGACCTACCGGTACATACACTAACTCCATGGAAGGTTACCGGGGTGTTAGCGGCCACCAGGCAGGAAAAAATACCGCTGGTTGGACTTAACAAATAGTAACACATAGAATGCAGCATTTAGTGGCAACAGGTCGAGGAAAGCTAATCAGATCCACCTTCCCCAAGCACTCCACTCGCTGCTCTTCGGCTCGGCGACACTGCGAGCAGCAACACGAACCCAATTTACTGGAGAATCGCCAGATCACACAATGGTGGAGGTTTCACTGCTAGGATTAAAATCCACTCGTAGCTTGTTGGATCCGGTTGACTACTGGGTCGTGTACCCTCGCGACCACAGCCCTTCCATCTGCCAGTACATGCATGACACCAGCAGTCGCGGCGTGTTCACGCACTGCCATCTTGGCTCCTCCAGAGTCCCCAACCGAACTACTCACTCAAACGACCGGGACGAAACACGACGTCACCCCAAAGATATGGCCACAGTTACTAGATACCGATAACGCCGCTGCTGCCACTAGCGGACAGGCAACGCTTGCGAAACCAAGTGGCGCCAGTCAACACAAGAAGAATACAAACAACCGCAACCATGTCAACTAAGCGATGCAGTCTGGCCTCCAACAGAGGAAGGAAACCTACAACAGCATCAACGCGATCTGCAGCACGCCTGAATACCAGCTACACTAAAAAATGCAGAAAGATGAAGGTAGCAAATGGTAATGACTACTGTTAATGATAGAACCAACAATCTCAACTCGGATTGCAAACATTTCACTGAAATCACACTTATTTTTAAGGAAATAAGCAAAGTTCGTTAAAAAATAAAATAAATTACTATTGGCATCGTATGAAATGCTTTGCGTCTGTACAAAGGGGAGACTGCTTTCCACTGCAGGTTGTCGTTGTAGTCAATGTGTTGTGACGTCAACTAGGCGGTGCTGGCGGCACAAGTAATGTAGCTTAATCAGTCATGGAAACATCCTCTTGGTTAGCAAATGATTCTCCTCGTGCTAACATTGTCCTCCGTACAAGTCCTTTTGACACAGGCCGGATGGACGTAGTTATGTACAAGTTCGCATGTGATCGTCAATAATTTCTCTTACACTCACGGCTCCGTTATCAAAGTCCATTACAAAGTTTAAAAACGGTATAAAATCCACTTCGACTCTTCCATCGCGAAATCAAAGTCTGTCCACTCCTTGCATGAGTGCCGCGATCGCGAACTCACCGTTCTGTCGAAAAACAGTATCACACGCAGCAAACAGTTCAGAACTTCATCCAACTCAATTATATGCAAATCGTTCACATCTCACAATGACAGTCTTTGCCCATTCGCAGTACATTGCCGCTAGTGTTTATAGTATTCAATGAAGCTCACAGTATTCACAGTAAAATATTTTGTTTCATAAGGCGCCTGTCGAAATTTAATTTATACCCTGAGCGAAAATCAATGAACGCGGTCATAAATTTTCGTGTGTTTCTGTCTAGCACGAATATAACAACACAGGCGCGCACGCCGAGGCGCTGTATGCAGATTCAGTGTCACAGTTCGACTGCTCAGTATCGATATAGCTCTCGCACCACAGTTCATGTAACAGTGCTGCATATTACAGTCTGTCAAGGGGGCGCAGAATCGAGATTTTTCTCCTTTCCGCGCATTCCGTCAGGGTCAAGAAAATCCGCTCAGTTTACGCGTGTTTTCACGCTATGAAACGCGTAAGTTTTCTGCTGTTGCTGTTTATTTCGTGTTCTATAAGGTTTAATCATTCTGCTTGACGTTAATAATGCAGAATTCTGCTGCGGCTGTGTGTGAAAGCTATAATCAGGTGGTAGTATTGCCTATCATAGCCATCCCAAAGATCCTGAAACGTATACTCGGTTGTTTCAGCCCTGTAGAAGAAGTGATAGTATCAGCATTAAAAATGCTGCTAATTGTGCCATTCCTTCTAAAGAAGAGCATTATTTACGGGATCTCCAAGCCGAATTAATGAAACTTCAGCCAAAGAAGATCTTAAAGCCGACTTCAGTTCCTACACTTCGCGTTGTTTAAGCCACTTAGCTGCTGCTTCGTTTTATATCCAACAGAGAAATGAAAGAAGCACAGATATCGAAACTCGTAAACGTGCAGTAATACGCTAGAGTCACTGCCACCAAAGAAAAAAAACTATTAGAACCAAGTACAGAAACAGAAAAAGGCCGTAACGAGAATGAAACAAAGACACTTGATAAAAAATTGTGCTACTGAGCTAAAAAGATCAGTGTTTAACAGCAGAAAACAAGATGCTGAGAACGAGAAACATATTACTGATTCATGCATTAAGCGGACGCAGGAAGCCACATCAAAGCCTTCAATATCGAGACTGAAGTACAGTGAATTTTATAAAAAGTCTTTACGGACACACAAAGTTAAATGTCTCTCATATCTGAGAAGAATACCCACAGGATTCAGAAAGATATAAGAAAAGCTTTGCTCTTGTGCTCTCTGCCCATAAAAAGTTATATGTATTTGAGAAACTATATAATATTACATGGAATTTCTACAAAAAGAAGTGGATACCTAATTCTTTTCGATGTGCCCTTGTCGTTTTGATTGACGTGCTATACGTAATGAGGAAGTAAGCAACAAGCTTAAGGAAGCAGAGCAGCAGTGTGTGTTAAGCTTTGATGAAATGAATGTGGACAGTCGCAGATGCTACGACCAAGAAACGTACATCACATACGGACCACATAACCAACTACCGGTTGGATGGTTGCTTGGTTGGTTGGTTTGGATAGGTGGCCAAATAGCTAGGTCTTCGGTCCTATCGGATTAGGGGAGGATGGGGAAGAAAATCGGCAGTGCCCTTTCAAAGGAACGATACCGTCATTTGCCTGAAGCGACTTAAGGAAATCAAGGAAAACCTAAATTTGGATGGTCGGACATGGGTCTGAAACGTCATCCCGATTGCGATTCCAGTGCGCTCAGTACTACGCCACCTCGCTCGGTAACTACAGGTTGTTATGGCACGTGGTTTATGTAGAGCCTCGATGTGGTGTGTTTACTATTATTATGATCCTACAATGAATCGGGATCAAATAGACTCAGAAAGTGAGATTTGACGTAGTCAGTATTGTATCTGACTTATTGTGGGGGTGGTGTGAGGAGGGGGGGGCAGGGTAAAGGGGTAAAAATGGAAAGTGTGGAAGGAATTCTATATTGACTACAAACACGTCCTTCAGCAACCAAATTGCTGAATCGAAACATGTTGTGGTATTTACTGACGTATCACATATGCTGAAACTATTGAGAAATCACTTTTTTGGAAGGTAGTTTTTCATCAAGCGACTGAAAAGCAATAGTAAAAAGGCGCAGCAATACGCAGATCGTGCAGCTATTGTTGGAATGGCGAACTAAAACATATTGCTTACCATCTGATAATTACCAGAAGTCATTGACAGACTGTTCATCTTGCTTGCCAGGTCTTTACTAAAACTGTATCATTGAAGCTAACGGAAAAAATTATGAAATGAAGCCGCGCGGGATTAGCCGAGCGGTCTCAGACGCTGCAGTCATAGGCTGTGCGGCTGGTCCCGGCAGAGGTTCGAGTCCTCCTTCGCGCATGGGTGTCTGTGTTTGTCCTTAGACTAATTTAGGTTAAGTAGCGTGTAAGTTTAGGGACTGATGACCTTAGCAGTGAAGTCCCATAAGATTTCACACACATTTTTATGAAATGAAAATTAACACAAATAAAACAAAAGCATTAGCACTATTAGGGTCAAAATGGTTAAAATGGCTCTGAGCACTATGGGACTTCACATCTGAGGTCATCAGGCCCCTAGAACATAGATCTACATAAACCTAACTAACCTAAGGACATCACACATATCCATGCTCGCGTGCTCGACACAGGATTCGAACCTGTGACCGTAGCGATTGTGCGGTTACAGATTGAAGCGCCTGGAACCGGTCGGTCACAACGGCCGACCACTAGGAGGAAATAAAGCAATAAAATTATCCTGAAAGAAGAAAAACTAGAACAGGTGCAAAATTTTAAGTAACTTGGAAGCAGTATAGATAAACATTTATACAATGAACTCTGAGTTGACAAGTTTTAAACATTTCACGCGATTTGAACAAATGATATCTTAGATGATAGCATTGGACTATAGCTATCATCCCTGAAAGCTGTATATCTGTATTTTATTTTGATCTTTTCCATTATGAAAATATTTGTCAGAACATCGTATTCTCCACATTTACATAACAAATGCACACAGCATCAGTACTTGGCACATTGTCATACCTGTGTTTTTATTCAATGATCCGTTTACTATTTTGCCTGTAACTTTATTTAAATGTTGATTGTGATATTAAAAAACTATGCTGATGTAAAAGCAGTCAGTCACATGTGTTATCGAACATCACAATTGACAAGTGCCAGAAGACGCTTCTGTCAATCAGTCATAAATAATTGTTTAACCAATTTTTGAAGATAATCTGTTGTCATTTGACATAGGCGCGCTTGAGCAAGAATTCTGGCTGATTTATTAATGAAAAACCATTTATTTATATTGTGAATAATCTGAATAATCTGAATGTAACCGAATGTGTATGATATTTCTTTATTAACATGTTGTTATAACATATTAGTTTAGTCCTCGAAGTGGTCATGTTGAGTCAAAACATGTCCTTAGAGCCTGAGAACGATCTATTTTTGGTGGGGAATGGAAGTATGGCGGAACACTGCTCGAGTAAAGTGGAGATGGGTCTTTTCGAGGGAGGGGTTGAAGGGAGGGATTCTGGACACATTGTATCGAGTGCCGCAAGAAGGCAGATCTGCCTATGGCAACGTGCGTTGTTCAGTCCTATAGATGACTGACTATCGGTGATGAACTTTAACTTCCGAAGGGACTTTACATTTCAAGAGGTCTGAATGTGTTCCAGAATAGGACTCCAGTTTTTTCCTCTCATATTACGGAACTGCGGACAGAAAGACTGTAGGTTACCATTCCTCGTATCACGTGTGTTAATTTGCAACTCGTAGTGTTGAACTCGGAACTATTTTGAGCTCGAGGGTTTTTCGTATATTGTGATCACGAAATGGACTTTGTTTTTGTAAGTCTTTATGGCTCTTTAGTTTCGTGATTTTCTATCATTTTCGTATCGCTCTCAACATAACTTCACTGCATTTGATAATGGTATCTTGTGTCTGTCTTTTAACTGAAAATCGTTGGACCGCTTACCGTTTATTTCTTTTTCTTGAATGATCATTATCCATCATAATTCTCTGCCGTCTACACCAATTAGAGACGTCAGAATAGAGAATATTTATTAAATTATTGATTTATCTTTTATTTTATATTCCTGTGTATTTTATTAATTCGCAATTCTAGCCAATGCAGAGACTATTTGACTGCAGGATGACAGCTGTAGGTTATTATTTGCAACGAAATAGCTGCGAGGCATGACAGCTGACATGCGGTTCGACCTTATGACTACATCGAGCTATTCTTTTTAAATAGAGCCGTGCATAGCCCCAGTACCTAACATACGAGTAACTGTGAAGTGTCGTCGGAAGTATCTCTGGGTACTTGGTTCACGCATATTTAAGTGTTTGACCATTACGTTCAAGACTAGTGCAGTCTTTGGGTAGGCACAAACAAAACAAAACAAAACAAAAATGGCTCCGTGCACTATGGGACTTAACTTCTGAGGTCATCAGTCCCCTAGAACTTAGAACTACTTAAACCTAACTAACCTAAGGACATCATACACATCCAAGCCCGAGGCAGGATTCGAACGTGCGACCGTGGCAGCAGTGCTGTTCCAGACTGAAGCGCCTAGAACCGCTCGGCCACACCGGCCGGCAGGCACAAACACTGCGCTCATTATTCGATGGGGAAACTTATCACGTTTTTGTTCTTTTATCTGGTAAACGAATACTGAAGATGCTTCACGTCTCCTCCTCCATTGCATAAATCATATAACTGAAATTATCTCAACTTTACTCGGAACAGGTGAGTTGAAAATACGCCATGTTTTAAGCGAATAATCATAATCGTTTTTATGAAACGTATGCTTCTATTCCAGTCTGTAAACGAAGGAGAAACTGCTGTCTCGAGTTGTAGCCGACCGCAATGGACTTACTGAGACCTAATATTGTAGTTTCATAAAGTAATGGGATTCCACGAAGCATAAGAGAAGAGTTTTCTAAAGAGCAACCTTTTTAAATTGAGATGGGTAAGTCCGCTACAAGATACGTCGGCTATCATTTACAGTCTCCGTTCATAAAACCTTTTAACCAGCTGCTGTCGGTTTGTAACAAAATTTGAAACATAAAACTCGCATTTAGAAGAGGATGCCAATTTCACATTTCTTTTCCGTTTAGATTTTTTCCGCTTTAGGTGTTATTTGTCTAATAGGTCGAAAATATTGTAATTTACTTGCTGTAATTCAAGCAAAGAAGGGTCTTGGTTTAATCAAGATATGTTACATTTAATTTACTTAATGCAGAAGTATCCTTTCCTTTATTAATCACATCTCTAAAGATGCACAGACGATTCAAAGGAACAGTGCTGACAATAGAGGGCGGATTCTTTTTAGGAAGATAGAGATAAGAAACTCGCTGATGAAGACGAAAAATGTGCTACAAAGGATGGTATAGAGATCACCCCCCCCCCCCCCACTCCCACCCCTTCCAAAAAAGAAAAAGAAAAAATATAGCTGAGAATCTGGCTTCTATGACTCCATGGAAAGGACTTGGTTTCAGTTATAGGTATTTTAAAGATCTTTCGTTTATGAGAAAATGGAATACGACGCACTCAACCTCGTAAGACCAACGGAGAAGCTACTTGAATGACAAGTTCAATAATCCAGAATGAGATTTTCACTCTGCAGCGGAGTGTGCGCTGATATGAAACTTCCTGGCAGATAAGTTTGGAAGGTAGGAGACGAGGTACTGGCAGAAGTAAAGCTGTGAGTACCGGGCGTGAGTCGTGCTTCGGTAGCTCAGTTGGTAGAGCACTTGCCCGCGAAAGGCAATGGTCCCGAGTTCGAGTCTCGGTCGGGCACACAGTTTTAATCTACCAGGAAGTTTCAAGTTCAATAATGTCACGCGAAATTCAGTTTCAAAATCTTTGGTTTGAAGCTCGACCATAAGTGCAAAATTGAAGAGCGATGAAGGTAAAGTATGGTAAAGAGGCATGAAAAACAAAATTATAAACGTAAAAAGCGAAGGAAAAAGAGAAAAGTAGCTGAGAAGATGGCTTCTCTAGCTCCCATGCAGAGAACAAGGGTTCAGTTCTCGGTACAGACCAGATATTTCCCTTGTGAGAGGACTGGAAAGGAGCACACTCAACTTCGCGAGACCAACGGGGGAGTACACTGAAGCACCAAAGAAACTGCTATTAGCATGCGTATTCAAATACAGAGATATGTAAACAGGAAGAATGCAGCGCTACAGTCGTCAATGCGCATATGAGACAAATGGTTCAAATGGCTCTGAGCACTATGGGACTTAACACCATATAAGACAACAAGTGTCTGGCGCAGTTCTTAAACCCGTTACTGCTGCTACAATGGCAACTTATTAAGGTTTAGTGAGTTTGAATGTGGCGTTGTAGGCGGCGCACGAGCGATGGGACACAGGATCCCCGAGGTAGCGATAAAGAGGGGACTTTCCCGTACGATATTTCACGAGTGTACCATTAATATCAGGAATCGGGTAAAACATCAAATCTCCGACATCGCTGCGGCCGGAAAAAGATCCTACTAGAACTGGACCAGCCACGACTGAAGAAAATCGTTCAACGTCAGAGAAGTGCACCCCTTCCGCAAATTGCTGCAGATTTCAATGCTGGGCCACCAACAAGTGTGAACGTGTGAACTATTCAACGAAACATCATCGATAAGGGCTTTCGGAGCCGAAGACCCACTCGTGTACCCTTGACACAAAGTTTTACGCCTTGCCTGGGCCTATCAACACCGACATTGGATTATTGATGACTGCAAAATGTTGCATGGTCGGACAAGTCTCGTTTCAAATTATATTGAGCGGGTGGACGTGCACGGGTATGCAGACAACCCCACGAACCCATAGACCCTACATGTCAGCAGGTTACTCCAGAACGAAATTTTCACTCTGCAGCGGAGTGTGCGCTGTTATGAAACATCCTGGCAAATTAAAACTGTGTGCCGGAGCGAGATTCGAACTCTGGGCCTTTGCCTTTCGCGGGCAAGTGCTCCACCTCTGAGCTGCCCAAGCACAACCCACGCCCCGTCCTCACAGCTTTACTTCCGCCAGTACCTCGTCTCCTAACTTCCGAACTGTTCAAGCTAGTGGAGGCTCTATAATGCTGTGGGACGGGTGCAGTTGGAGTGATATGGGACCCTTGATACGTCTACATACGACTCTGACAGGTGACACGTACGTAAGCATCCTGTCTGATCGCCTGCATCCATTGATGTCCATTGTGCATTCCGATGGACTTGGGCAATTCCAGCAGGGCAATGCTACACCCCAAACGTCCAGAATTGCTACAGAGTGGCTCCAAGAACACTCTTCTGAGTTTAAACACTTCCACTGGCCAGCAAACTCTCCAGACATGAACATTATTGAGCATATCTGGGATGGCTTGCAACGTGCTGTTCAGAAGACATCTCCACCCCCTCGTACTCTCACGGATTTATGGACAGCCCTGCAGGATTCATGGCGTCAGTTCTCTCCAGCACTATTTTAGACATTAGTCCATTCCATGTCGTGTTGCGGCACAACGGGTGCTGGCAGGGGCCCTACACGATATTAGGCAGGTAGATTAGTTTCTTTGGCTCTTTAGTGTATTTGAGTGAAAAGTTTTATGATGTTGCCTCAAATTTTGGCTGAAGTTCAATTTCAATATCTTTAATGATTTGCATAAACATAGAAATATTTTTGTTATAAACCTTGTTTTGCTAAGGTTTGAGTTTGCATAATGACTTTGGCAATAATTTTTCAAGTCAGTTTATTTCTGAATTGTATGTAAGAGCACCCGTAAATGGTGTTCCAATTTTGCTGAGGGAAAGAAACTGTTTTGGTAAATCCGCTAATTACAGAACTCTGAATAAATAAGATGGAACATGTATTAACCTTTACTTTACAGGTTGTGCATTTGTAGATAGCAGTGTTCAGCGGTATTGTACAGGGTGTCCGAAAAGTCTTTCCCTGATTACATAAATTGATAACTCAGGCTAGAAGTAAGATACAAATATGAAACTGGCGTCTAATTGTTTACAAACTATCAATGGCTGGTTCAAATGGCTCTGAGCATTATGCGACTTAACTTCTGAGGTCATCAGTCGCCTAGAACTTAGAACTAATTAAACCTAACTAACCTAAGGACATCACACACATCCATGCCCGAGGCAGGATTCGAACCTGCGACCGTAGCGGTCACGCGGTTCCAGACTGAAGAGCCTTTAACCGCACGGCCATACCGGCCGGCTTTTACAAACTATCAAAGTTTTTTTTCACACATCAGTAAACTTCCACATGAGCACCCTTGGTACCACGTAGCACATCTAGGCGATATTCAATTTCTGACCACACATTAGCCAGCATCACTGGAGGGATAGATTCAACGACTGTGGTTATCCGTTGCCGCAGAATTTCGAGATCTGGTACACGTGTTCGGTAGACCTCGTCCTTGACATAACCCCATAAAAAGACCCCCAGAGGCAGTCCAGAGGCGAATATTTGGTGCGCGCTATTGCACAATCGAATTATCGGTCCATTCTTCTTCGCTGAGGCTACCATCAAATCTGCAGTGTATCTGGGCATGTTGCAACTGTATGCTGTTCCTCAGCTGCTTCAGTATCACCCTGATGTCTTATTTCAGCAAGACAGTGCACCGCTGCATTGGAGTTTGGACGTCCGTGTCTATCTCGATGTGACCTTTCCTGGGCGATGGATTGGTCGTGATGGGCCAACGGTTTGTCCTCCACGCTCTACTGACATAACCCCATTAGACTAATTTTTATGTGGTTACGTCAAGGACGAGGTCTACCGAACACGTGTACCAGATCTTGAAATCCTGCGGCAACGGATAACCACAGTCGTTGAATCGATCCCTCCAGTGATGTTGGCTAATGTGTGGACGGAAATTGAATATCGCCTAGATGTGCTACGTGCTACCAATGGTGCTCCTGTGGAAGTTTACTGATGTGTGAAAAAAACTTTGATAGTTTGTAAACAACTAGACATCAGTTTCATATTTGTATCGTACTTCTAGCCTGAGTTATCAATTTATGTAATCAGGGAAAGACTTTTCGGACACCCTGTATTTGCAGGAAGAATGAGTATGCGACAGAAGCCTTGACCAATGCCGATAAAAAGGTGGAACGCTATGTACGATTCACAACTGAAATGTTCTATCGTGATAGAGGAGTATTTACACAGCACAAGGACGACACAGGAAGCCTGTTCAAAGGCGGGACTGAACTAGATCATCCGCTGCAAAATTCGACGATTTGGAGGGCCTCAGTATGGGAATAACAGAAATAAATTATAAATATTTTTCGGCATCTGGAGACGGTTCTGCGTCAAACATTTTTATAACTGGATACACCTCGCGCAGTAGCGCCGTGAACCCACGGCGCCGTGTTGCCCTAGCGCTGCCTACAGACCCGCACAGTGGCTGCCTCTGACGGTGGGCCGCTGGAGCGTCCCCTCCCACCGCCCCTTCCGCAGAAGACGGCTTTCCGCCTGGCCGGTTTCCGCAGACAGCGGCGCAGCGCGGCGCCGGGGGCAGACTCAGTCACCGCCTTCTTGATCTGATCCCCCGGTCCCGAGCGGCCAGACGGAACGAGGCAAGCGGAGACGAGAAGGCGCAGCGCGCTGCGCACTGCATTTCACGCGCCGTTAGCCAATCCGCCGAGAATCGGTCTGTGCCGGAACGCTCGCCAAACATTGCGCACGGGGGTCCGACTGTGCGCCGGGGCGACGGCGACCTCTGCAGACGACGTCGTTTCGGTCCGACGTTTGAGCTCGGGCGGCCGACAGCCGACTGCTTCGCACGACGTCTCGGCGACGAAAGCGGCGGCGGTGCGCGCGTAAACGCGTCGCGGCGGAAAGGAATCCGGCCCTAACAGCCCCCGCTCCCTGGCCTCCACAAACTTTAGGATGGCTTGTGACATTCCTCTTACCTCGCGGCGGAGCTTTAGCCTGCAAAAAGCGGCAACTGCTGCAGGGCCGGCAAGAGCAGCGACGTCTACATTCAAATGGCGATGCGTTAACTCACGCCGTAAGCGTTGCAACATGTAGTTCAGATGGCTGCACGTCAACTCGATAAAGCATTCTACTTGATTTTTAATTTTAATACAGTCTTCTGATGTGCATGACTATAACTTCTATTCTCGCCAACCCACTATCCCACGCAGTCGCCTCACCCTTACCGCTTCCCTTGGTGTCCAGCAGAAAAATTTTGTTCCATCTGCCACCCATTATGTCGTTACATGCTGCAGCTTAACTGCGGTCAAACAACCCCCACACTCCGGCCTGTTTTCTGATCCACCTGTTTGTTCACACATCCCAATGGGCGTTCGCAAAGATTTATCTAGAAGGCTGGGGCAATTCTCAAAAAGTTCAAGTTTTGGTACACCTGATTACAACAGTTGTTCAAAAATAATGCCCCGTATTTTTCTACTCAGAACATATTTATTGTTAAGAGTCAGAATTTGGTGACAATATACATCAACATGTCTTGTCCATGTCCTATTTTTCTACGTAGTCTCCATCACGTTCAACTACCACACGCCAACGTTGTGTTACCCTGTAACCTCCCCCTCACTTACCGACCTTAAAGACAGTGAAAAATTAAACCGCGTGTACCTAATGGAAATTTGGGAAAAGCAATCGTCACCGAAGTTAATCTATCGGTAAAGAGGGAGGAAAGGGTTACATCTAAATGAAAGGAAAAATGCAAATGAAACTGGTGGAAATTAATTTTGAAAAGGGGTAAAGTTAATAAAGAAAGTAAATGTGCGGCCGTTACGTTAACAATTAACTAGCGGTAATTAGATATTTGAGATTTGGGGGAAATCACGGTCGCCAGTCCTAAGGACAATTACTATAGTAACTGAAAAGGAAGGTTATTACACATATAATTAACACTAGAAGCGTGGCAACTGAAGGTTGACACGTGTAGTGTGAAAACTGAAAGTTTGTCAGAAGTAATAAATTTCGCTACACTCTGACTTAATTTAGCAAAAGAATTAATAAAACCGGAAAATCGAAAGTTAATTTAGTGACTGAAGTTAATAGTGAGCTTTCTTTCTGAAGCACATCGAAATCCAGTAAAATACGGTTAGTCTTGGACTACCTCAACAATCATTTCAAAAGCAACTTGACTCTACTCTAAAGAAACAAGAGATTTAACTTTGAACTTGAATTAAATGATTCTGAACTATAAACAATAGTAAAATTTAGTACGTACCAAGCTGAGCTGCAGTCACAGGTAAGCTAAAATATGCTAACAAAACTCGCACTCTAAATTTGTGCTCGTGTAACCTAAATATTGTAGCCAGCTACTGAACTTTGAAATTAAAGCAGTGAAATCTAATTATATTATTTTAATGCTGGCGTTTGAATTTCAACGACACTCGGGTTCATTTCGGAAAAGGAAGGGACCCTGCTTGGCAATGCAATTGGGACAATGAGCAACAAAGGTTCATGCTAAGTTGCTGTAATTTTGCGAGGCAAATGGAACAATTTGAAAAGCTGAGGTCTGCCATACAGTTCTGAAACTTTACGTGCTTTTAGTCTTCCTTGTTGGTTGATTGAAGGTTTGAAGCCGTCGATCGAGGAGGTGGCGACAGTCACTCATTGTCGGCCGTTGCTGTTGCAGAAGCTGGATGTTGGCGCGCCTTCTTCTCGACACGGTCACCAGGCGAAACGGGCTCTTGATGTGCGCCAGCTAATGCTTCCCGTCCGCGACACCATGTCAGAAACTATCATCGCGAGTCGAGCGCAATTACATGCTGCCAAACCCCGAAAGCGCGGCAACTCGCGGGAGCGTCACACAACACCTGCTCCACTCGCTACTCCCGCCAGACTCTCACTGCCCTGCCCGCGCTCCACGCGGCAGAGTTAACACTACCAAAGATCCTACACACTTTGATTCGTCACACGACCTATCGACGTAATCGTTCGATAGCAGTTTTCCCTAGGCAAGACCCAGCGTAAAAATACAAATAATATTTACGAAACAAACCAATTATACATCGACATGAGTGCATAAATATATATATACAAACAGTAAAACAATTACAATATATAAAGAGACAGAAATGTCATATCTTGAGGTAACAAAACAAGGAAAAAAAAATAATAGTACAATAGATGGAAATAGGAGTATATGCATTTCCGGCGTTACACGTGCCCCACATTGTCTGAGGATGTTCGTGTAACGTAAACAGACTCAGAAAATGTCCCAAAAAAGAAACAGCGGAAATGCATATGCTCAAAACATCAACAAAATTTAGCATTCGTCTAATTAATCATAAATCAATTTTTAGACCATAATAATTGAGTGGGGACACTCCTAATCTTATTCCACTCTGTCATCTTGCACAAAATAAAACAGGTTGACAACATATTAAAATTCATAGAAGATATAGAAAATGGTTTAGCTATTCCAAAATCATTAAAATTCGTAACACTATGAGAAATGGAATACTATTTGCAAAATTAATCAGAGTACATGGTCATAAAAACAGGTAGATCAAAATACGCAAATAAATAATTAAGTAGACTACACATTTTATATAACCTTTTCATAATTAATATTCTCGTCACGAGAATCTACTTAACGCTAAACAAGAAAATAATATTCAGTAGATCGAATAAAACATAAATATTGACAGCAGAATTCTTTCAGCTGTCCAGGAAGAAAAACAATTCCGCCTTCCGTACTCGCGAGTACAAAGAATGCCGACAGCGGCCCAAGAGCCAACAGCGGCACAAGAGCCGACAGCGGCTCGCCTCGCCAGTATTGTTGCGCCCGCGTGTGCGGCACGCTTGATCTCACTCGCCCTTGTGACGGCGTTTCCAGAACGTCCGTTTCACTGAATTCTTTAGGAAAAACACTCCCGAGTAATCTCAAGGAGTCCCTTAGTACTATCACAGTGGATAACTCAACACTGTCCATCATCACACGCATGTACTAGCCTGAAACTTAAAACAGCGTCTAAGTACATCGGCAATGACTAGTAAATTACATATTTATGAAATCTTACAGCTATTTACAAAATCATATTTACATTCCTTAATCTACTGTGACTCAGCTGAAAACTTAAATTAGCAGCTTGGATTTTTCAATTGATAAATAATCACTCTCTCTTAAATCATTTAGTCAAAATTAATTACTTATTAATTACAACTTCTTTAATGTCCTCTTGGTCAGTCAAAAGCATGGCAATCTAGCAAACCTTAAATCTTACACTCTATATTTACATATTGTACAAATTACCCATTGTGTGGTATTAATCGATCCTAGGTTGGTACAATTTCAAATCTATTATATTTCGTATACCTAATAGCTTTCCAGAGCTTGGATACTCTAAGCAATAAGCATTTGTGTGAGGTATACCAATGACTTTATATGGTCCATTATAAACAAACTTAAATTTAGAGATTTCATTGTCTATCTCGCTCGATTTCTCATGAGCTTTTACAAGTACTAAGTCTCCGATCGCAAACTTAGCAAAACGCGCTTTAGCGTCATTACGACGTATGCGAGCATCGGCTTTAAGCTTCATTACTTCTCGCAAACGATCTTTTTTCACACCAATACTAATGTCAATCCGTGGAGGGAATTTGATTATCTCTTCCAATTCACTTTCTACACTTTTGTCAATGCCGAAATTCCTCATGTTACGGCAGTTTAAACTCATTCCTACGTCAATGTCATCCGGCCAGTTAACAATGTGTATAGGCTGGTATTGCCTATGCACACCGTCTCCTGCCTCGTCAAAACTAACTACTATTGTTTTATCTTGGGACGTACATGTCAACGTTTTGCTTTCGCAGTTAATCACTGCACAGTACTTTAATAGCCAATCTAACCCGATAATTACTTCCGTAGTTAAGTCTGGCACGACGACAAACTCTTGTTCAAATCGTGCCCCACATATCTCGAAGTTGACAAAAATCTGTTTTGTGACCGGTTTACTGGCCTTCCCAGTAGCACCGAAAATTTCCACTCCTGTTACTGGCATAACTACGATGCCGGGTCTGTCTTTCAGTAACTGAAATATTTTTCCAGATACAGCACTCAATTCTGCACCGGTGTCAATCAACACGTTTAGTTGTAGGTCGTGCATATTAACAGACACTACTATCTGTCTACACTTGTCCTCGACTGTTTCTTTATTTTCCCGCAGTAAATCCTCGTCTATATCCAGGTCATTCCAGAAAAAACCATCCGGCTTTGATCCTAAATCCGGTTTATCTGGCGGCTTTTTCAGCCTCTGTTCACATACAGTTTTTATTTCAACACGTTTGTCCTGAGGCTTAGTCTGTAGCGTCGCCTCCAATACCGAAACCTGTTCCTGTAACTCGTCAACTAGTGAGTGTAGCTTTGCTATCAATTCACTAATTGTCACCTTCGTTGATTCCTCTTTAATCAGATTGATCTCATCTGCCAATCTACCTGGAGACATGTGCCCAGTAGTATCTGCAATTACTTCCTCTGGATCTGCGCAACCCACACTGCTACCGTCTGACCGTATAACGTCAGCTCTAACCTCATACACACTGTAATCTACGTGGTTTTCTACCAATCGTTTCCGGCTATCACTAAAATTTTCGTAATCTTTCTCCTTAATACTCTCGCAATGTTTAAACTGGATGTTCGCGTCGGATGGGTCGGCTACTTCTACCATTACAACTTTCGGTAAAGTCTGCCGGTTAGGGCCAGAACTTTCCGTTACTACTTCAACATTCAACTCCTGCGGGACGAAACACGACGAATCTTGCTCGTGCTCCCCATTAACATCAACTATTTCTGGTAAAGTCTGCCGGTTAGGGCCAGAACTTTCCAACACTTTACAAATACTATCTTCCTGTGGGACGAGACGCGGCAAATTCTGCCCGCGCTCTCCATAAATACTTCTCCCGTACAGGCCCCTATAATCTCTTAGTTCGTCGTATAAGCGACCGAACTGCCTTAACCAGACCTCATCCCTCTCTGCATCCCCTCGCTCGATGACGGACGTTTTATCCGACATCTGATCTTCTCTCAACAATTGCGAATCATTCTTAAACTCAATCTCCAGTTCCGCTGTGGGTATTACAGCTGGCACCTTATAATCGATTTCCGGAACACTACTTAAATTGTTCTCACAGACAGTGAATGTACCTTCTACTGCCGTGTGTAACCTCCCCCCTCACTTATCGACCTTAAAGACAGTGAAAAATTAAACCGCGTGTACCTAATGGAAATTTGGGAAAAGCAATCGTCACTGAAGTTAATCTATCGCTAAAGAGGGAGGAAAGGGTTACATCTAAATGAAAGGAAAAATGCAAATGAAACTGGTGGAAATTAATTTTGAAAAGGGGTAAAGATAATAAAGAAAGTAAATGTGCGGCCGTTACGTTAACAATTAACTAGCGGTAATTAGATATTTGAGATTTGGGGGAAATCACGGTCGCCAGTCCTAAGGACAATTACTATAGTAACTGAAAAGGAAGGTTATTACACATATAATTAACACTAGAAGCGTGGCAACTGAAGGTTGACACGTGTAGTGTGAAAACTGAAAGTTTGTCAGAAGTAATAAATTTCGCTACACTCTGACTTAATTTAGCAAAAGAATTAATAAAACCGGAAAATCGAAAGTTAATTTAGTGACTGAAGTTAATAGTGAGCTTTCTTTCTGAAGCACATCGAAATCCAGTAAAATACGGTTAGTCTTGGACTACCTCAACAATCATTTCAAAAGCAACTTGACTCTACGCAATTTAGAAACAAGAGATTTAACTTTGAACTTGAATTAAATGATTCTGAACTATTAACAATAGTAAAATTTAGTACGTACCAAGCTGAGCTGCAGTCACAGGTAAGCTAAAATATGCTAACAAAACTCGCACTCTAAATTTGTGCTCGTGTAACCTAAATATTGTAGCCAGCTACTGAACTTTGAAATTAAAACAGTGAAACCTAATTATATTATTTTAATGCTGGCGTTTGAATTTCAACGACACTCGGGTTCATTTCGGAAAAGGAAGGGACCCTGCTTGGCAATGCAATTGGGACAATGAGCAACAAAGGTTCATGCTAAGTTGCTGTAATTTTGCGAGGCAAATGGAACAATTTGAAAAGCTGAGGTCTGCCATACAGTTCTGAAACTTTACGTGCTTTTAGTCTTCCTTGTTGGTTGATTGAAGGTTTGAAGCCGTCGATCGAGGAGGTGGCGACAGTCACTCATTGTCGGCCGTCGCTGTTGCAGAAGCTGGATGTTGGCGCGCCTTCTTCTCGACACGGTCACCAGGCGAAACGGGCTCTTGATGTGCGCCAGCTAATGCTTCCCGTCCGCGACACCATGTCAGAAACTATCATCGCAAGTCGAGCGCAATTACATGCTGCCAAACCCCGAAAGCGCGGCAACTCGCGGGAGCGTCACACAACACACCTGCTCCACTCGCTACTCCCGCCACACTCTCACTGCCCGCGCCCCACGCGGCAGAGTTAACACTCTCAAAGATCCTACACACTTTGATTCTTCACACGACCTATCGATGTAATCGTTCGATAGCAGTTTTCCCTAGGCAAGACCCAGCGTAAAATACAAATAATATTTACGAAGCAAACCAATTATACATCGACATAAATGCATAAATATATATATATATATATATATATATATATATATACAGACAGTAAAACAATTACAATATATAAAGAGACAGAAATGTCATATCTTTAGGTAACAAAACAAGGAAAAAAAATAATAGTACAATAGATGGAAATAGGAGGATATGCATTTCCGGCGTTACACGTGCCCCACATTGTCTGAGGATGTTCGTGTAACGTAAACAGACTCAGAAAATGTCCCAAAAAAGAAACAGCGGAAATGCATATGCTCAAAACATCAACAAAATTTAGCATTCGTCTAATTAATCGTAAATCAATTTTTAGACCATAATAATTGAGTGGGGACACTCCTAATCTTATTCCACTCTGTCATCTTGCACAAAATAAAACAGGTTGACAACATATTAAAATTCATAGAAGATATAGAAAATGGTTTAGCTATTCCAAAATCATTAAAATTCGTAACACTATGAGAAATGGAATACTATTTGCAAAATTAATCAGAGTACATGGTCATAAAAACAGGTAGATCAAAATACGCAAATTAATAATTAATTACATAGAATACACATTTTTACATAACCTTTTCATAATTAATATCTCGTCATGAGATTCCACTTAACGCTAAACAAGAAAATAATATTCAGTAGATCGAAAAAAACATAAATATTGACAGCAGAATTCTTTCACATCAGCTGTCCGGGAAGAAAAACTATTCCGCCTTTCGTACTCGCAAGTACAAAGAATGCCGACAGCGGCACAAGAGCCAACAGCGGCACAAGAGCCGACAGCGGCTCGCCTCGCCAGTATTGTTGCGCCCGCGTGTGCGGCACGCTTGATCTCACTCGCCCTTGTGACGGCGTTTCCAGAACGTCCGTTTCACTGAATTCTTTAGGAAAAACTCACTCCCGAGTAATCTCAAGGAGTCCCTTAATACTATCACAGTGGATAACTCAACACTGTCCATCATCACACGCATGTACTAGCCTGAAACTTAAAACAGCGTCTAAGTACATCGGTAATGACTAGTAAATCACATATTTATGAAATCTTACAGCTATTTACAAAATCATATTTACATTCCTTAATCTACTGTGACTCAGCTGAAAACTTAAATTAGCAGCTTGGATTTTTCAGTTGATTAGATCATGATTAAATTGATTAAAATTAAATTGATTAATCAAAATTAATTACTTATTAATTACAACTTCTTTAATGACCTTGGTCAGTCAAAAGCATGGCAATCTAGCAAATCGTTAAATCTTACACTCTATATTTACATATTGTACAAATTACCCATTGTGTGGTATTAATCGATCCTAGGTTGGTACAATTTCAAATCTACTATATTTCGTATACCTAATAGCTTTCCAGAGCTTGGATACTCTAAGCAATAAGCATTTGTGTGAGGTATACCAATGACTTTATATGGTCCATTATAAACAAACTTAAATTTAGAGATTTCATTGTCTATCTCGCTCGATTTCTCATGAGCTTTTACAAGTACTAAGTCTCCGATCGCAAACTTAGCAAAACGCGCTTTAGCGTCATTACGACGTATGCGAGCATCGCCTTTAAGCTTCATTACTTCTCGCAAACGATCTTTTTTCACACCAATACTAATGTTAATCCGTGGAGGGAATTTGATTATCTCTTCCAATTCACTTTCTACACTTTTGTCAATGCCAAAATTCCTCATGTTACGGCAGTTTAAACTCATTCCTACGTCAATGTCATCCGGCCAGTTAACAATGTGTATAGGCTGGTATTGCCTATGCACACCGTCTCCTGCCTCGTCAAAACCAACTACCATTGTTTTATCTAGTGACACACATGTCAAAGTTTTGCTTTCGCAGTTAATCACTGCACGGTACTTTAATAGCCAATCTAACCCGATAATTACTTCCGTAGTTAAGTCTGGCACGACGACAAACTCTTGTTCAAATCGTGCCCCACATATCTCGAAGTTGACAAAAATCTGTTTTGTGACCGGTTTACTGGCCTTCCCAGTAGCACCGATAATTTTCACTCCTGTTACTGGCATAACTACGATGCCAGGTCTGTCTTTCAGTAACTCAAATATTTTCCCAGATACAGCAGTCAATTCTGCACCGGTGTCAATCAACACGTTTAGTTGTAGGTCGTGCATATTAACAGACACTACTATCTGTCTACACTTGTCCTCGACTGTTTCATTATTTTCCCACAGTAAATCCTCGTCTATATCCAGGTCATTCCAGAAAAAACCATCCGGCTTTGATCCTAAATCCGGTTTATCTGGCGGCTTTTTCAGCCTGTGTTCACATACAGTTTTAATTTCAACACGTCTGTCCTGAGGCTTAGTCTGTAGCTTCGCCTCCAATACCGAAACCTTTTCCTGTAACTCATCAACTAGTGAGTGTTGCATTGCTATCAATTCACTAATTGTCACCTTCGTTGATTCCTCTTTAGTCAGATTGATCTCATCTGCCAATCTACCTGGAGAAATGTGCCCAGTAGCATCTGAAATTACTTCCTCTGGATCTGCGTAACCCACACTGCTATCGTCTGACGGTATAACGTCAGCTCTAACCTCATACACGCTGTAATCTACGTGCTTTTCTACCAATCGTTTCCGGCTATCACTAAAATTTTCGTAATCTTTCTCCTTAATACTCTCGCAATGTTTAAACTGGAGGTTTGCGTCGGATGGGTCGGCTACTTCTACCACTATAACTTTCGGTAAAGTCTGCCGGTTAGGGCCAGAACTTTCCGTTACTACTTCAACATCTAACTCCTGCGGGACGAAACACGACGAATCTTGCTCGTGCTCCCCATTAACATCAACTATTTCTGGTAAAGTCTGCCGGTTAGGGCCAGAACTTTCCAACACTTTACAAATACTATCTTCCTGTGGGACGAGACGCGGCAAATTCTGCCCGCGCTCTCCATAAATACTTCTCCCGTACAGGCCCCTATAATCTCTTAGTTCGTCGTATAAGCGACCGTACTGCCATAACCAGACCTCATCCCTCTCTGCATCCCCTCGCTCGATGACGGACGTTTTATCCGACATCTGATCTTCTCTCAACAATTGCGAATCATTCTTAAACTCAATCTCCAGTTCCGCTGTGGGTATTACAGCTGGCACCTTATAATCGATTTCCGGAACACTACTTAAATTGTTCTCACAGACAGTGAATGTACCTTCTACTGCCGTGTATACAGCTGATCTACTATTTGTGGGCGCACTCCTTTCTCTTAACACTGGCACACTCTCCCGCCGTTGATTATTCCATACGGAATTTTCATAACGACGACACCTGAGTTTTCTCCTGTTATTGGGCCGCCAAAATTTCTCCACGCCCGGTCGGCCCCTCACCGGCGCGGCTAATGGTTTCCCTGTCTCGTCCCAGCAGATACGGTCCCCGGATGCTGCTGAGGCGGCTGATCACACCCTCTGGCGTTATTACTATTCTGTGAAGCCCGTATCACGTTAGTATGATACTGGTTTCCGTCATTCCTGTTATTATTTGCATTGTACCGATTGTTATTACGATCCGAACCATTATTGTTATTGCTGCCATGGATGCGGTATGCATTATTCCCGTGGTTATCGTTGTTGTGGTTGCTGTGGTACCCGTTGTTGTTACCACGGCCTCTGCCACTGTCGCGATTATTGCGCCAATTGTCCTCGTCCTCCACTCTTTCCAGGAAATCATTGATTGTCCTGTAATTGCTTCCTACGTATCGTTTTGTATCATCTGGAAGCTTCTTGTAGAGTTCCCAGTCTATTTCGGATTCCGAGCGGCGGTCACGCAAATATTCCAACTTGCGGATCCAGCCCTCACAAAACTCCTTCATCGAACCGCGCGAATTCGCATCGAAAGGCCTCGATACGACAAATTCGCGCCAGACACTTTGCTGTTTTTGCTCTGACCAGTATTCAGCCAGAAACAAATTTTTAAATTCGTCAAAAGTCAGGTTCGTAATTTTGAGGTTTAAGCCCCAACGCTTGGCATCACCAGCCAACACATCAATAATCGCATTAATTTTTCTCTCATCAGTCCATGATCTGGGTAAAACTCTTTCACAATTTTTAATGAAATCCGTCGGGTGTATACCGCCTTTTTTCAAGGGGTCGAACCGCTCCTCTTTCGTCAACAGCTCCGAACTATGTGCACAGATTGGCACATAGCTCTGTTTTTCGTCAAGTTTCCTTTCTAATTCCGACACCCTCGTAATCACTTGGCAAGTGGTTGTCGCAAGCGTTTCCACTTCCCTCTTTTTCTCTTCGCAGGTATTAGCCTGCTTCGTCACTTTGGTATCTACTTCGGATACTAAAGCCTTTAAAGTTTCCACCTTCTTTTGATCCTGTTTTTTCACTAATTGAATTTGTTCCGTCACCTTATTCTCGATGATCGGAGCAACTGATTCTCCTACACTTTTCTCGATTCTGCTAATTTCAGAATTAAAACGAGTATTTATGCTCGCAATTTCCGCCTGAACGCCTATCATTTCCTGTTTAAGATTACCGATTTCGGTATTAATTACAACAATATCTTCTTTGATTTTATCAACTTTTGTGTTAACAACTCCAACATTGTTGTTAACAACGTTAATAGCTTTGTTCTGATTGTCTAGCATCCGTTCAAATTTTTCAGACTGAGCTTCTTGCTTGACCGATTGACTCTTGATTTCGTTAATCAAAACGTTCAATAAATCAGTTAAATTCCCGGAAACTACCGGTTTTACTTCCGTAGCGGCTTCCTCTTTAATTGTCCCCCCGTATTCGTCATCAAGGGATTCAGATTTGATTTTCACTTCTGATTCCGAAACATTTTCTAAAGTTTGGAATTCCATTTCTGCTCTTTGTTGCGTTTCGCCGGTCGCGTCTTTCATGCTAGCCGCCTGCCCCTGAACAATGGGTACCGCGGTGCGCGTTTCCCACTGTTCGACCGATTGTTCCGTATCTAAGTCTACCAAATTTTGGTAATTGTTGCCTTCACTCATTTTAATAATTTTCAATATAAATGCCAAATTTCAAATCTAATTAGGATTACTCCCACTACTTATTCACGCTGACGTAACGCCCATTACGTAACCAGTACTTTGTTACGAGATTTGCACAATGCAAAATTCGTGTCCAGAACAACCTCAAATCTGAAGATTGTCCTGTCACGGTCGCCACGTGTAACCTCCCCCCTCACTTATCGACCTTAAAGACAGTGAAAAATTAAACCGCGTGTACCTAATGGAAATTTGGGAAAAGCAATCGTCACCGAAGTTAATCTATCGCTAAAGAGGGAGGAAAGGGTTACATCTAAATGAAAGGAAAAATGCAAATGAAACTGGTGGAAATTAATTTTGAAAAGGGGTAAAGATAATAAAGAAAGTAAATGTGCGGCCGTTACGTTAACAATTAACTAGCGGTAATTAGATATTTGAGATTTGGGGGAAATCACGGTCGCCAGTCCTAAGGACAATTACTATAGTAACTGAAAAAGAAAGGTTATTACACATATAATTAACACTAGAAGCGTGGCAACTGAAGGTTGACACGTGTAGTGTGAAAACTGAAAGTTTGTCAGAAGTAATAAATTTCGCTACACTCTGACTTAATTTAGCAAAAGAATTAATAAAACCGGAAAATCGAAAGTTAATTTAGTGACTGAAGTTAATAGTGAGCTTTCTTTCTGAAGCACATCGAAATCCAGTAAAATACGGTTAGTCTTGGACTACCTCAACAATCATTTCAAAAGCAACTTGACTCTACGCAATTTAGAAACAAGAGATTTAACTTTGAACTTGAATTAAATGATTCTGAACTATTAACAATAGTAAAATTTAGTACGTACCAAGCTGAGCTGCAGTCACAGGTAAGCTAAAATATGCTAACAAAACTCGCACTCTAAATTTGTGCTCGTGTAACCTAAATATTGTAGCCAGCTACTGAACTTTGAAATTAAAAAAGTGAAACCTAATTATATTATTTTAATGCTGGCGTTTGAATTTCAACGACACTCGGGTTCATTTCGGAAAAGGAAGGGACCCTGCTTGGCAATGCAATTGGGACAATGAGCAACAAAGGTTCATGCTAAGTTGCTGTAATTTTGCGAGGCAAATGGAACAATTTGAAAAGCTGAGGTCTGCCATACAGTTCTGAAACTTTACGTGCTTTTAGTCTTCCTTGTTGGTTGATTGAAGGTTTGAAGCCGTCGATCGAGGAGGTGGCGACAGTCACTCATTGTCGGCCGTCGCTGTTGCAGAAGCTGGATGTTGGCGCGCCTTCTTCTCGACACGGTCACCAGGCGAAACGGGCTCTTGATGTGCGCCAGCTAATGCTTCCCGTCCGCGACACCATGTCAGAAACTATCATCGCAAGTCGAGCGCAATTACATGCTGCCAAACCCCGAAAGCGCGGCAACTCGCGGGAGCGTCACACAACACACCTGCTCCACTCGCTACTCCCGCCACACTCTCACTGCCCGCGCCCCACGCGGCAGAGTTAACACTCTCAAAGATCCTACACACTTTGATTCTTCACACGACCTATCGATGTAATCGTTCGATAGCAGTTTTCCCTAGGCAAGACCCAGCGTAAAATACAAATAATATTTACGAAGCAAACCAATTATACATCGACATAAATGCATAAATATATATATATATACATATATATATATATATATATATATATATATATATATATATATATATATACAGACAGTAAAACAATTACAATATATAAAGAGACAGAAATGTCATATCTTTAGGTAACAAAACAAGGAAAAAAAATAATAGTGCAATAGATGGAAATAGGAGGATATGCATTTCCGGCGTTACACGTGTATACAGCTGATCTACTACTTGTGGGCGCACTCCTTTCTCTTAACACTGGCACACTCTTCCGCCGTTGATTATTCCACACGGAATTTTCATACCGACGATACCTGGGTTTTCTCCTGCTATTGGGCCGCCAAAATTTCTCCACGCCCGGTCGGCCCCTCACCGGCGCGGCTAATGGTTTCCCTGTCTCGTCCCAGCAGATACGCTCTCCGGATGCTGCTGAGGCGGCTTATCACACCCTCTGGCGTTATTACTATTCTGTGAAGCCCGTATCACGCTAGTATGATACTGGTTTCCGTTATTCCTGTTATTATTTGCATTGTACCGATTGTTATTACGGTCGGAACCATTATTGTTATTGCTGCCATGGTTGCGGTATGCATTATTCCCATGGTTATCGTTGTTGTGGTTGCTGTGGTACCCGTTGTTGTTACCACGGCCTCTACCACTGTCGCGATTATTGCGCCAATTGTCCTCATCCTCCACTCTTTCCAGGAATTCATTTATTGTTCTGTAATTGCTTCCTACGTAGCGTTTTGTATCATCTGGAAGCTTCATGTAGAGTTCCCAGACAATTTCGGATTCCGAGCGGCGGTCACGCAAATATGCCAACTTGCGGATCCAGCCCTCACAAAACTCCTTCATCGAAATGCGCGAATTTGCATCGAAAGGCCTCGATACGACAAATTCGCGCCAGACACCTTGCTGTTTCTGCTCTGACCAGTATTCAGCCAGAAACAAATTTTTAAACTCGTCAAAAGTCAGGTTCGTAATGTTGAGGTTTAAGCCCCAACGCTTGGCATCACCAGCCAACACATCAATAACCGCATTAATTTTTCTCTCATTAGTCCATGATCTGGGTAAAACTCTTTCACAATTTTTAATGAAATCCGTCGGGTGTATACCGCCTTTTTTCAAGGGGTCGAACCGCTCCTCTTTCGTCAACAACTCCGAACTATGTGCACAGATTGGCACATAGCTCTGTTTTTCGTCAAGTTTCCTTTCTAATTCCGACACCCTCGTAATTACTTGGCAAGTGGTTGTCGCAAGCGTTTCCACTTCCCTCTTTTTCTCTTCGCAGGTATTAGCCTGCTTCGTCACTTTGGTATCTACTTCGGATACTAAAGCCTTTAAAGTTTCCACCTTCTTTTGATCCTGTTTTTTCACTAATTGAATTTGTTCCGTCACCTTATTCTCGATGATCGGAGCAACTGATTCTCCTACACTTTTCTCGATTCTGCTAATTTCAGAATTAAAACGAGTATTTATGCTCGCAATTTCCGCCTGAACGCCTATCATTTCCTGTTTAAGATTACCGATTTCGGTATTAATTACAACAATATCTTCTTTGATTTTATCAACTTTTGTGTTAACAACTCCAACATTGTTGTTAACAACGTTAATAGCTTTGTTCTGATTGTCTAGCATCCGTTCAAATTTTTCAGACTGAGCTTCTTGCTTGACCGATTGACTCTTGATTTCGTTAATCAAAACGTTCAATAAATCAGTTAAATTCCCGGAAACTACCGGTTTTACTTCCGTAGCGGCTTCCTCTTTAATTGTCCCCCCGTATTCGTCATCAAGGGATTCAGATTTGATTTTCACTTCTGATTCCGAAACATTTTCTAAAGTTTGGAATTCCATTTCTGCTCTTTGTTGCGTTTCGCCGGTCGCGTCTTTCATGCTAGCCGCCTGCCCCTGAACAATGGGTACCGCGGTGCGCGTTTCCCACTGTTCGACCGATTGTTCCGTATCCAAGTCTACCAAATTTTGGCAATTGTTGCCTTCACTCATTTTAATAATTTTCAATATAACTGCCAAATCTCAACTCTAATTAGGATTCCCCACACGAATATTCTCGCTGACGTATCGACCATTTCGTAACCAGTACTTTGTTACGAGATTTGCACAATGCAAAATTCGTGTCCAGAACAACCTCAAATTTGAAGATTGTCCTGTCACCAAGTCGCCACGTGTAACCTCCCCCTCACTTACCGACCTTAAAGACAGTGAAAAATTAAACCGCGTGTACCTAATGGAAATTTGGGAAAAGCAATCGTCACCGAAGTTAATCTATCGCTAAAGAGGGAGGAAAGGGTTACATCTAAATGAAAGGAAAAATGCAAATGAAACTGGTGGAAATTAATTTTGAAAAGGGGTAAAGTTAATAAAGAAAGTAAATGTGCGGCCGTTACGTTAACAATTAACTAGCGGTAATTAGATATTTGAGATTTGGGGGAAATCACGGTCGCCAGTCCTAAGGACAATTACTATAGTAACTGAAAAGGAAGGTTATTACACATATAATTAACACTAGAAGCGTGGCAACTGAAGGTTGACACGTGTAGTGTGAAAACTGAAAGTTTGTCAGAAGTAATAAATTTCGCTACACTCTGACTTAATTTAGCAAAAGAATTAATAAAACCGGAAAATCGAAAGTTAATTTAGTGACTGAAGTTAATAGTGAGCTTTCTTTCTGAAGCACATCGAAATCCAGTAAAATACGGTTAGTCTTGGACTACCTCAACAATCATTTCAAAAGCAACTTGACTCTACGCAATTTAGAAACAAGAGATTTAACTTTGAACTTGAATTAAATGATTCTGAACTATTAACAATAGTAAAATTTAGTACGTACCAAGCTGAGCTGCAGTCACAGGTAAGCTAAAATATGCTAACAAAACTCGCACTCTAAATTTGTGCTCGTGTAACCTAAATATTGTAGCCAGCTACTGAACTTTGAAATTAAAGCAGTGAAATCTAATTATATTATTTTAATGCTGGCGTTTGAATTTCAACGACACTCGGGTTCATTTCGGAAAAGGAAGGGACCCTGCTTGGCAATGCAATTGGGACAATGAGCAACAAAGGTTCATGCTAAGTTGCTGTAATTTTGCGAGGCAAATGGAACAATTTGAAAAGCTGAGGTCTGCCATACAGTTCTGAAACTTTACGTGCTTTTAGTCTTCCTTGTTGGTTGATTGAAGGTTTGAAGCCGTCGATCGAGGAGGTGGCGACAGTCACTCATTGTCGGCCGTCGCTGTTGCAGAAGCTGGATGTTGGCGCGCCTTCTTCTCGACACGGTCACCAGGCGAAACGGGCTCTTGATGTGCGCCAGCTAATGCTTCCCGTCCGCGACACCATGTCAGAAACTATCATCGCGAGTCGAGCGCAATTACATGCTGCCAAACCCCGAAAGCGCGGCAACTCGCGGGAGCGTCACACAACACCTGCTCCACTCGCTACTCCCGCCAGACTCTCACTGCCCTGCCCGCGCTCCACGCGGCAGAGTTAACACTACCAAAGATCCTACACACTTTGATTCGTCACACGACCTATCGACGTAATCGTTCGATAGCAGTTTTCCCTAGGCAAGACCCAGCGTAAAAATACAAATAATATTTACGAAACAAACCAATTATACATCGACATGAGTGCATAAATATATATATACAAACAGTAAAACAATTACAATATATAAAGAGACAGAAATGTCATATCTTGAGGTAACAAAACAAGGAAAAAAAAATAATAGTACAATAGATGGAAATAGGAGTATATGCATTTCCGGCGTTACAACCCTACTGGTAAAAGCTCTTGTTCTGTAGGTCTGCCGGCCGAAGTGGCCGTGCGGTTAAAGGCACTGCAGTCTGGAACCGCAAGACCGCTACGGTCGCAGGTTCGAATCCTGCCTCGGGCATGGATGTTTGTGATGTCCTTAGGTTAGTTAGGTTTAAGTAGTTCTAAGTTCTAGGGGACTAATGACCTCAGCAGTTGAGTCCCATAGTGCTCAGAGCCATTTGAACCATTTTTTTCTGTAGGTGTAGCCAGGTTTTCACTGCATGACTTGTAATGTGACAACGCGCCATTTAGTGAAGGCCAGGCATAGTCAAGGCGCAACGGTAGAGAAAGTGGACGCTTATGCCATCTGTGGGACAGAATGGAAGGCAAAGCGGAAGTGCTTCCGCCTGATGGCAGCTAAATTAAAGAACGCTATGCGGGAGACTGTGTCTGGCTTGTGCTGCATTCTGACAGCGAAATAACAAAAGAATTAAACTAAATAATATTGTTATGTGAAGTAAAAATATAAATGTAATATTACTTTAATATATGTAAATGACTGTAACTGAATATCGTAATGGTATGGTATGTTTAATTGTAAATAGAGAACTTGGCATAATGTAAAATAATGTTTAGGTGTGGGGGGAATCCCCGAGAATGAGAACAGTGTACAGGCTGGCGTGTAATATTGGCAGTAGAAGTAAGTTGGCGTAGCTCTGAGGCAGAACAATTGTTAAGTGGCGTAAAAGTGACTGCCGGTGTGCTACGGTAACGTTGCTAACAGACCATTTAGAAGTGAGCTGAAAACAGATACGGGCTTCGTTTATCGTATGGCTACAAGCTGAATGCACACTATGGCTTGTAAAACGCGGTGTTTCGACGCAGATGGACTGTGAGCGGCAAAATAGTACGGTTTCCCGCTCTGGGGTACATGGCACTGCATGGTGCAATGCTGCATTAATTGCGACGAGTTGCTTGTGCCAACGGCGAGGTGTGAAGAGACCAGTAGCCGCATCCGACGGCGTATTGTGATCTCAATCACTTATGGGCTTACTTCAGTAGCAACGAACTAGAAGTTATCGCACAGGAGTATTATTATGAACAGTGGCGGTTATACCGACGCCATTACCGGTACATTTATATTCTGTGAATCGGTTTGGGTAATAGTCAAACCAAGTTCTCTACATGTGTAAAGTTTGGAGGCAATAATAATTTTGTGATTTAAATTGTATTCCCCGAGTGTAATCAATTATATAAAGGAAATAGCTCATTATTACCCCATATCCAGTGATTCCTATGTGCTGCAACATCAGTAAAAAGTTATGGTGCGTGAGTATCGGCGTAGCAATATTACAAGAGAAAATAGTCGGAATTAACGCCGAAATTGCCAGCAGACGCCGCTTCATGCAACGGATGGAAGATTCCAGGTAGTGTGCCACCTTAATGACTATCCAGCTTGATGTGGTGGCTCTTCAGTACATTGCCATAGTCAAAAATTACTCGGTTCCGTCCGAGCAACGTAATTCTCAATTCGTGTTTTCAGTAACTATATTGACAAGCAGATCTATATTGTTATTTAATTAAGCGTTCAAGGAAATTGCTGACACCACAGTTCACATTGTGCCTTCAGCACAATGCAAGCTCAATAACATTAAATTCAGTAAGCACAATTTGTGTAGTTTACATTAACCTAAAACAAGTTCAAGTGTTTATCATGTGTGTTTATGTATTGTGACATGATTTCCAGCTGTGGTATTGTTTTAAATGAATAATGTCCTCCTGCTAGGCAATATCAAACATACAGAATTAAGTGCTCCCTGTTAAGTTACTTCAAAGAGATTATCGGTGTTACTAATAATCAAATATACACGTAAAAATAAGTTGGTTACGCGCCATTATCATTATTTATTCCAAAAATTCGGTGTAGTAGATGGATCACCATAGGGTGTCTGTTCAAACCTATTACACGCGAGAGCCGCTTTCTGGAAGTCCGAAGCCGCATGGTCTAATAATAATACGGTAAATTCGGGTAGTGGCATCGCAGACTGACACTCTCGTCATCTTCAAAATGTGTTTCCCATAGAGAATCTTTAAGCGGCTCAAAGAGGTGGAAATCTGAGGGTGCCAGATCTGGACTGTAGGGTGGATGAGCCAACCCAATTTGGCGATGTGTTCCCGGGTTCTCAGACGTGTGTGTGGGCGTGCATTATCGTGTTGCAGCTAGATTTCTACTGGATTCTTGTCCGATCGAACATGTCGGAAACAGTTCTTGAGTTTATTCAGAGTCTTCACGTATGCCTCTGAAATGATGTTCGACCCACTCGGCATCACATCTACGAGAATGACGCCATCGCAATCCCAGAAGACTGTCACCATGACTTTTCCTGCAGAGGGGGTTGTCTTGATGATGCCACTCCATGAACTGCATTTTTGTTTCTGGCGCAAATGGTGCACCCAGCTTTCGTCCCCGATAACGAAGCGTGACAGAAAGGCCTCTCCATCGGTCACAAAGCGCTCCAACAATTCAGCTGAAGTGGGCTTTGTTTGAATCTTGAGATCCGCTGTGAACTTTCGTGGAACTCATCGTGACCACCTCTTTGAATGTCCGAGAGTCTCGATCACTGCAGGCGCACTTCCAATGCTGACCGACTACTGTAGGGCCAATTGTCGAGTTGTGATGCTCCGGTCGGAACGAATTATGGCATCCACACGACTCAGCATGTCTGGAGCAGTGGCTGTGACAGGATGTCAAGAGCGTGGCTGATGTTGGAGCTCTGCTTCTGCATTCCCTGAGGCTGTAACTTTCTTTACCCATCGCCCAGCTGTACTCCTATCAACTGCAGCAACGCCATACATTGCACACAAACTTTTATGGATGTTCACCATGGTTTCTTTTTCTGCACACAAGAATTCAATAACAGCACACTGCTTGTAACGTCAGACGTATGTAGACGCCATTTTGTCGCTGTACTACGGCTCTGCCATCTGCCAGAACGGTTCGAAACTTCACGGGGGCACAGAACAAACATCAAATGTGAATCACCAACAAGGACGTTTGTCTTTGTATGTTAATGGCTTTTTTAAAAAAATCTGGGGCATTACTTATTGAACGACCCTCTTGGTTGAGAGCGTTTCAATGCCCCAATAAATAAATTTGGCAAGAAGTATGAGGGCTATTTAGAAAGTAAGGTCCGATCGGGCGCCAACGGAAATCACAGTGAAAATCTGATGAAGCATTGCACCGATGTGTTGGACACTGCCTCTAATACTCCCACCGATTGCGTCACGTCGGTCCTTTCAGTTCTTAGCGCACAGTGAGCACGTAAAGATGATTATAAAATAGTGTTTGGCACGCTATACTGTCGTCGTGGACAACGTACTACAGAACTTATAAATCTATGGTTAAGTGTCGAACAGCGACCCAAGCCATGTAGATTAAGTACCATGGAGTTTAAGGTCTTTTCGACCTTGAGATATCACCATTTTTTCCTCTCGCCGAGCGCAGAAGGTTGTATTTTATCTATGTTTGGAACGACAGAAAAAGTGTAGCTGAATACATCTACAGTATAGCATAACCGTGTTCTTCGTGCATCGCTCTACCGTGCCGTAACTGACACCAAGTCTTGGCACGTAGATTCAAATACGCTGTTGAAATTAAAACGCACGCAGGCGAAGGGGTCGTCCTCGTGGGATTTGGGTACGAGTGTCGGGCAGAAGCAATGCAGCTATATTTAAACTGTGCTAGGTGTTGCCACTGCTCGTTTCTGAAGCTGGGCAACGAACAGACAGAGAAAAAATCAGGTACTGCGATTCGTCAAAGTACTATAAAGATTCACGTCCTCTAAGATTGCAAGAGAACGTCGAAACCGTCGCCACAACAAGAAAGCGTTACAATTTCCCGTGAGCAACCTGAGATCAGACTAACGTCATATTTACTAAAGCCCGCGCCTCTTTCTCTCTCTGCCCCCCCCCCCCATACACCCCTCCATTCCCCCACCACTACTCCACTCTTCCTGCGGACTCCTATACACACACCCCTTTGAATTGGTAACGTGCAGTGGTTATCATTTTCACGTCATATATACACTTTGCAAGATGCAGTGGTTATGATTTTGATATCATATATACACTTCAGAAGCCACCTCGTGGTATGTGGTGGTGGGCACTTCTTGTATTACAACCTTTACCCCATATGCGCCCTTCCATGTTCCGTTCACATGTGCTTCGTAGAGCAAAGACTGTTCACCTCATATTAGTTTTAATTTCTCTGAGTGTAATAGACGTTTCGCGAGACGTGTGTGGGAGGAAGTAATACGTTGTCTGACTGTTAGCTGATCGTGTACTCCCAGAACTTCAGCATTAAACGTCTCGGTGATAGACAACGCCTCTATTGTAGCGTCTGCCGCTAGAACTAGCTTACAATCTACGATTAGCTCTTTCGCTCACTAAACGAAGTGCGCCGTTCTTCCTCGGATCTTTTCAATAATTAGAACAGACAATTAAAAATCCATGCCTTAATGCAATAACTCAAAACTTACTGTAAACTGCCCACTTCAGACACAAGGGTAGCTTGGTGTTGAAACCAATATTTATAGTACGAGTAACACTCCAATAGCATTGTTACTCTTCTCTTTCTTTTGCTGTCCATCCATTCTCTTCAACTGCTCCTAATATTGAAACCTGATTGGCTCTATGGCTCAGTTGTTAAGCTCTACTATTTCCTTTCGGAGATCCCTCTCATATCTTTCTTTCTTTTCTAAACTGTTCACTGGCTTACGCAGCCTGATAAATATTTGCAAATACAACCAGCCATTGTATTCCTTCGGTTTGCATGTTAGATAAATGATAATCTCGGTCCGCACTGCTGACTCCTTTTCTAATATAACTAAAATGAAAATCTAGTTTGACAACGGACGATAAAGAGGTACAATAATAAAAGGAACAAGGAAACACATGTGTCTCATTTCTTGCACCTTGATTGAAACAACCGGCTGCTGAAAGGCGATTCAGTCTGGTCTCCACCGTAATTTGGGTGTGAACGTTAGTAGGGCACAAACAACTGCAGTCACCCTTGTACTGAGCTCCTTTTGATAGAATTTTGACAGATAATTCGATATACCAAGGAATAAGCATGTCAGATTTTATTGAATTATTTTGTTATTTATTAATATTTTTCGTTTCATGTACAATTCTTACTCTTGTCGTGTGTGCGGTCCTGTTTGTGCCGGTCAGACATGCATAACCTTCATGTACGTATTCAGAGGGATCTCTACCTTGGGTGGTCGCTTTTCAAACTCTTCAGGGGTCCGAGACGCCAGGGTTCTAGTAGAATGTGCTGTCGAGATTGAGATTTTCACTCCGCAGCGGAATGTGCGCTGATATGAAACTTCCTGGCAGATTATAACTATGTGCCGGACCGAGACTCGAAATCGGGACCTTTGCCATTCGCGGGTAAGTGCTCTACCATCTGAGCTACCTAAGCAAGACTCACGCCCCGTCCTCACAGCTTTACTCCTGCCAGTACCCCGTCTCTTACTTTCAAAACTTTACAGAAGCTCTCCTGCGAACCTTTCAGAAGTAGCACTCCTTATGGTAGATGGTAGAGCACTTGCCCGCGAAAGGCACACAGTTTTAATTTGTCACGAAGTTTAATATCAGCACACACTCCGGTGCAGAGTGAAAATCTCATTCTGGAAACATCCCCTAGGCTGTGGCTAAGCCATGTCTCCGCAAAATCCTTTCTTTCAGGAGTGCTAGTTCTGCAAGATTCGCAGGAGAGCTTCTGTAAAGTTTGGAAGGTAGGAGACGAGGTACTGGCAGAAGTAAAGCTGTGAGGACGAGGCGTGAGTCGTGCTCGGGTAGCTCAGATGGTAGAGCACTTGCCCGCGAAAGGCAAAGGTCCCGAGTTCGAGTCTCGGTCCGGCACACAAATTCAATCTGCCAGGAAGTTTCAGAATGTGCTGTGACGGACAACATATTAACGGTGAAGTTACGCCCACATAAGACGTGGCTCCAGCAGCAAGGAGTCAGCACAGAAACTGATGACAGTTTACGCGTGCAAGGGACAACGTGGCGTCAGTCACGGGTTGACAGTCCACTGATTAAATAGGAACTTACACCTTCAGCAGGCTCAGTAACACTAAGGGTGTTTACAAGAAGAAAGAAGCTTTCTTAAATGGTCTGAATGTTTTGGCAAGATGTCTCATAGGCTAACACCGAGACAAGAGGTCTCTTTGTCCTCTAACATGTGGCGTATACCTTACTGAGACTCATAAGACGAGAGGAAGGTACACGTGTGGGAAATTTTCTCTCTTCCGGTAGGTCATAAAATAAGGACCGTGTGGAAAATTTTCTCTCTTTCGGTAGGTCAGCAAATAAGCACAAACCATGGTTGGCTGACGCGGATTTTTGACGTAATTATTTTTGGTGAGAGAACAGAGTTAGATAAACGAAAAACACTGGGAGAATACCGTTTCGGAGAGCGGTGAAGAGAACATTTGGTGCTGGAGGTGGGTGGAGAGATCATACGGTGTCAGAGATCGGTGGAGAACAGCAGTTTTTTGACTCCTAAATCGATGGAGAGCAGCTGGTGTTCGTTAGAGAACCGAGGCGTCAGCCAGAAGTCTGAGTGTTCTTGCTGCGGTGTTAGGATTTAACTGAGGTTAGCATTGTATGGAGTTTAGGAACCTTGTGACTGTTGATTGATTGGTGTGGGGGGAGGGGGGAGGGGGGGGGGGTAAGGGACCAAACAGCGAGGTCATCGGTCCCATAGGATTAGGGAAGGATGGGGAAGGAAGTCGGCCGTGCCCTTTCAAAGGAACCACCCCGGCATTTTCCTGAAGCGAATTAGAGAAATCATGGAAAACTTAAATCAGGATGGCTTGGCGCGGGTTAGAACCGTCGTCCTCCCGAATGCGAGTCCAGTGTGCTAACCTCTGCACCACGTCGCTCGGTCCTTGCGACTGAAATGAGAATCTTTTCACAGCAACAGTTACGATTCTTCAGGTTTTCAAGTTATTTATTTCGCGATTCGATACTCAACGTTTGTTACAGTGAATCCTAAGTTACCCTGACTTGCTAATTAACTTGCCCAGTGCACGTATTAATTGTGACGCATATACAGCCTCTCCTTAATGTTACGGATAACGCAGTTAGTTCCGTCACATGGTCTATTGTTAATTCAACTCCGATCTCTGAGAGCAACTCCTCTTTTTTTATAATGCGTTTTCCAGTTCCTTTTGGAACAATCATACGTGTATTACTTGTAACTTAAACAGTTTAATAGTTCATGTATTTCTTGTTATTTTGAATGAAGACGTTCGCCACGTTTAGTTTCTCCCATGTGTGTAGGTCTTTGTAAAATAAATGTGTCATAATCTAATTCCTCTGAATATGATTTTGGTAGTTAATTAATTCTATTTCACTTAAATATAGTTTAACCAAGGCCGTCTGCCATACTTGCATGTGGGATACATTTTTACTTACGACAGTTCCTTGATGCAAATCTTCTTCTAAATAATATATAGCTTCCGATCAGCCTTAAGGCCGTAGAGGATTATCTTATATTAGTCATTAACTCACAGGCATCTGGCGACCCTTGTATTGATTCATTAGCAGAATTAAGCAATGGCATACATAATCCCCACATAGTAACAGACCAATTTCAACATTATGTCAATCTCACAGTGACTCATTTTTAAACCTAATTTCAAATTCGCTCTATTATGTGGCTATATTTACTGTTCAGTTCTATCTGATCTAGCAGCAGTCAGTGCAGAGATATTAGCAATAAGAATGCGTTTCATATATTTTCCATTAATAGCCATTGCTTTGACTGAAGATCTGAAAACAGCCCGCGGGTCAACTGAGAACAGTGGTGGTGATATGGAATCTCATTGTTTGACCCCTCTTTCACGTCTGAATTTCCCACTGTCCTGATTACGTGTAATGGGATTAAAACGGTATCGTGTTCCCTAAGTGGTGTAAATATTCATTTTGTTCTATATTATTTTGTATTTTGAAACTGAATCAAAACCTTACTCTAATTCTTTGAGCCATCGATGAAGTTGTATTTCACGCAGATTGTACCAATGTATGATTTCGTTCACGGATTCCAAATGGTCGTCGAGCTATACCAACCTTTAAGCTAACTCGTTCCTAAGCGGCTGGTAATAACTTTGGTATCTTGAGACTGGTTGCTCATTGGATTCTGACCTCGTCTGTCTACTTGCTTTTTCAAAGAGAATAATTATAGCGATGTTCCACATTGTAGGAATTTATTCTATTTTCTAAAAATTCCGTTGAATGGTATACAATTCACTTTTATAAGACGTTTTTCCAACTTTCATCATTTCTGTTGAAACTATGCCACCTTTAGGCACCCTCCTTTCCTTCGTACCTCCTCTGGCATTAGTTTTACACTCTTTTTGTTTCTGATTCGTCTGTACAAAGATCTGAAGAAATCTCCGAAGGCTTGTACAGTTTCCTCTCTCTTTTTAGCTAATGTCAAAGGATGTAGCCAAAGGGGGACCCCCTTGTCACCTAAATTACTCACAACCTACCTGTCATAGTGAAACCGAAAGATATAGGGGGCGATCAAAAGATTCCGTTTGAGAACGTTGCTGCAGCGTGCATGCAACGTACCGCGAATCCGATGCACGTATGTAAGCACATACATGAAGGTAAGGGATCAGAGTGGCGGGCGTGCGGTGAATGTGTGCGATGTTGTTACCAAATGCGTCCAAACAGAATCAGTGTGCTGTTCTTCCTTTCTTGGCTGGCGCTAGGCGTCAGTCAGAGAATGATCCCTGTCGGAATGATTCCTGTCGGACGAGAATGTGCAACAGACAATTATGGACCCCTTCACGCAGCAGGACACGTTGTTTTACCAAACTGGTGTCTTCAGTCTTGTGCGTCGGTGAGGTAATTGCTTCAATGTCGACGGCGATTTTGTCTGAATGGCATACCAGTTCTGGACTGTACGGCCTTCGAAAGAAAACTTTTTTGATCGCTCCTTATATTCGGTTTTCAGTCATAGGAGGAAACAGTGATATTGACTATCGATATACCAGGCTGTCGATGGATTACACTATAGATATATAAATAGCACTAACGAGCATCGCCTATGCCTACTACCTACTGCAGCCAAGACCAACTATAGTACACTGTTGGCCTTATTTGAGTTCAGTTGTTGTTTTGTTTTGTTAATCATTTCAGTTCTTACTTGCAGTTGAATTTAACGTAACAGCTGCCGGTTATTGTTTTTGTAGTGGGTGTTGCTCTGATAGTTTCTAATTTTGGATACATTTGTAACAATAAAGAATTGGGAAAACGATTTTGATTCATCCACTAGCGTTATGATAGATTAAAAATATGAACCCACTATTGTAATGTCCTAATTACTTATTTACAGCTGTTTAACATTATCATTGGAGTCGTTATATGGAGACTGGTAGAACTTTGGTGTTACAATATTTCAGTATTTCACAAGGCATAGTCGAGCGGTTTAGGGCGCTACAGTCATGGACTGTGCGGCTGGTCCCGGCGGAGGTTCGATTCCTCCCTCGGGCATGGGTGTGTGTGTTTGTCCTTAGGGTAATTTAGGTTAAGTAGTGTGTAAGCTTAGGGACTGATGACCTTACCAGTTAAGTCCATAAGATTTCACACACACATTTTTTTCACAAGGCAGGGGCATGGCAAAGATCATTCAAAACAACAAAACTATCGCCCACTGACGATGGTTACACTTCTTCAAAAAAAATTCTCAATATTCTTTCATTATTGCCCAAACGGCAAAATATCGCCCAGTCTGGTCACAGCGGCACCTCCCGCTGCTTGAATTTTCCCCTCAACTTCTCCGCCCCCACCCGCCCAATTCCCATCTTTGTACAAAATGTATTTACACTTTTGTAATATTATAATAGGATTCGAATCACGCCGCTGCTTAAATTTTGATTAATAATCAGCACTGGCTGGAGAAGACTTCCGGCATAAGAAGTCACCCTCATTCTGCCAGCGGCCTTGTCAAAGAGGGTGGAGGAGCGGATAGAGGTTCAGGGCACTCTCTTGTCCTAGGGGTGGGAAACTGCCCCTAAAGGCGGACGATCAGCAATGATCAACGACATGAGGATGCAGAAGGCAACGGAAACCACTGCATTAAAGATACTTAATGTGTATCCACAGGACATGTGGCCTGTAACTGGATAAATGTCATGATGATCTCTCCATTGGCAAAAGATTCCGGAATGTACCCCCATTCGGATCTCCGGGAGGGGACTGCCAAGGGGGAAGCTACCATTAGAAAGAGATTGAATAATCTAAGGAAGTATAACTTTCTACGAGTGGGGGCATGGAATGTTAGAAGCTTTAACGTGGTAGAGAACTAGAAAACCTGAAAAGGGAAATGCAAAGGCTCAATCTAGATAAAGCAGGGGTCAGTGAAGTGAAGTCGAAAGATGACAAGGATTTCTGGTCAGATGAGTATCGGGTAATATCAGCAGCAGCAGAAAATGGTATAACAGGTGTAGGATTCGTTATTAATAGGAAGGTAGGGTAGAGAGTGAGTTTTTGTGAATAGTTGAGTGACAGGGTCGTATTTATCAGAATCAACAACAAATCAACACCGACAACGATAGTTCAGGTATACATGCCGACGTAGCAAGCTGAAGATGAAGAGATAGAGAAAGTGCAGGAGGATATTGAAAGGTTAATACAGTATGTAAAGGGGGATGAAAATCTAATAGTCGTAAGGGAAGGAGTAGAAGAAAAGGTTACAGGAGAATATGGGCTTGGGACAAAGAATAGAGAGGAGAAAGACTAATTGAGTTCTGTAACAAGTTTCAGCTAGTAATAGCGAATACCCTGTTCAAGAATCACAAGAAGAGGATGTGTACTTGAAAAAGGCCAGTTGATTCCGGAACATTTCAGTTAGATTACATCATGGTCAGACGGAGATTCCGAAATTTAAAAAAAATGGCTCTGAGCACTATGGGACTTAACATCTGTGGTCATCAGTCCCCTAGAACTTAGAACTAGTTAAACCTAACTAACCTAAGGACACCACACACATCCGTGCCCGAGGCAGGATTCGAACCTGCGACCGCAGCGGTCACGCGGTTCCAGACTGAAGCGCCTACAACCGCACGGCCACACCGGCCGGCGATTCCGAAGTCAGATACTGGACAGTAAGGCAGTCCCAAGAGCAGATACAGACTCAGATGATAATACAGTAGTGATGAAGTGTAGGCTGAAGACATTAGTCAGGAATAATCAACACGCAAAGAAGTGGGATACGGAAGCTCTAAGGAACGAAAGGTCACGCTTGAAGTTCGCTAAGGCTATAGGTACAGAAATAAGGAATAGCACAGTAGGCAGTACAGTTGAAGAGGAATGGACATCTCGAAAACGGACACTCACACAAGTTGGGAAGGAAAACAGGTACAAAGAACGTAAATACGAAGAAACCATGGTCAATAGAAGAAATACTTCACATGATTGATGAAAGGAGGAAGTACAAGACCGTTCCGGGAAACTCGGGAATACAGAAATACAAGTCGCTGAAGAATGAAATAAATAGGAATCGCAGGAAGCTAAAACGAAACGGCTCCAAGAAAATGTGAAGACATCAAAATGACTGTCGGAAGGACAGACTCAGCATACAGGAAAACCAAAGCAACCTTCGCTGACATTAAAAGCAAGGGTGGTAACATTAAGTGTGCAACGGGAATTCCACTGTTAAATGCAGAGGAGGGAGAGGATAAGTGGAAAGAATACATTGAAAGACTCTATGAGGGTGAAGATTTGTCTGATGTGATAGAAGAAGAAACAGGAGTCGATTTAGAAGAGATAGGGGATCCAGTATTAGAATCAGAATTTAAAAGAGCTTTGGAGGTGAAAGTCAAATAAGGCAGAAGTGATAGACAATATTTCATCAGAATTTCTAAAATCCTTCGTGTATGTGGCGACAAAACGATTATTCACGTTAGTGTGTAGAATCTATGAGTGTGGCAATATATGATGTGATTTTTGGAAAAGCATCATCCAAACAATTCCGAAGACGGCAAGAGCTGACAAGTGCGAGAATTATCGCACAATCGGCTTAACAGCTCATGCATCCAAGTTGCTTACAAGAATAATATACAGAAGAATGGAAAAGAAAATTGATGTTGGGCTACGTGACGATCAGTATGGCTTTATAAAAAGTAAAGGCAAGAGAGAGGCAATTCTGACGTCGCGGTTAATAATGGAAGCAAGACTAAAGAAAAATCAAGACACGTTCATAGGCTTTGTCGACTTGGAAAAAGCGTTGCACAGTGTAAAATGGTGCGAGATGTTCGAGATTTTGAAAAAAAGTTGGGGAGAACTATACGGAAAGACGGGTCATATACTATATGTGCAACAGCCAAGAGGGACTAATAACAGTGGACGACTAATAACGAAGTGCTCGTATTAAAGTGTAAGACAAGGATGTAGCCTTTCGCTCCTGCTGTTCAATTTGTACGTCAAGGAAGCAATGATGAAAATAAAAGATAGGTTCAAGAGTGGAATTAAAAATGGTTCAAATGGCTCTGAGCTCTACGGGACTCAACTTCTGAGGTCATTTGTCCCCTAGAACTTGGAACTAGTTAAACCTAACTAACCTAAGGACATCACACACATCCATGCCCGAGGCAGGATTCGAACCTGCGACCGTAGCGGTCTCGCGGTTCCAGACTGCAGCGCCTAGAACCGTAATGCCACTTCGGCCGGCAGTGGAATTAAAATTCAATCTACACTCCTGGAAATTGAAATAAGAACACCGTGAATTCATTGTCCCAGGAAGGGGAAACTTTATTGACACATTCCTGGGGTCAGATACATCACATGAGCACACTGACAGAACCACAGGCACATAGACACAGGCAACAGAGCATGCACAATGTCGGCACTAGTACAGTGTATATCCACCTTTCGCAGCAATGCAGGCTGCTATTCTCCCATGGAGACGATCGTAGAGATGCTCGATGTAGTCCTGTGGAACGGCTTGCCATGCCATTTCCACCTGGCGCCTCAGTTGGACCAGCGTTCGTGCTGGACGTGCAGACCGCGTGAGACGACGCTTCATCCAGTCCCAAACATGCTCAATGGGGGACAGATCCGGAGATCTTGCTGGCCAGGGTAGTTGACTTACACCTTCTAGAGCACGTTGGGTGGCACGGGATACATGCGGACGTGCATTGTCCTGTTGGAACAGCAAGTTCCCTTGCCGGTCTAGGAATGGTAGAACGATGGGTTCGATGACGGTTTGGATGTACCGTGCACTATTCAGTGTCCCCTCGACGATCACCAGTGGTGTACGGCCAGTGTAGGAGATCGCTCCCCACACCATGATGCCGGGTGTTGGCCCTGTGTGCCTCGGTCGTATGCAGTCCTGATTGTGGCGCTCACCTGCACGGCGCCAAACACGCATACGACCATCATTGGCACCAAGGCAGAAGCGACTCTCATCGCTGAAGACGACACGTCTCCATTCGTCCCTCCATTCACGCCTGTCGCGACACCACTGGAGGCGGGCTGCACGATGTTGGGGCGTGAGCGGAAGACGGCCTAACGGTGTGCGGGACCGTAGCCCAGCTTCATGGAGACGGTTGCGAATGGTCCTCGCCGATACCCCAGGAGCAACAGTGTCCCTAATTTGCTGGGAAGTGGCGGTGCGGTCCCCTACGGCACTGCGTAGGATCCTACGGTCTTGGCGTGCATCCGTGCGTCGCTGCGGTCCGGTCCCAGGTCGACGGGCACGTGCACCTTCCGCCGACCACTGGCGACAACATCGATGTACTGTGGAGACCTCACGCCCCACGTGTTGAGCAATTCGGCGGTACGTCCACCCGGCCTCCCGCATGCCCACTATACGCCCTCGCTCAAAGTCCGTCAACTGCACATACGGTTCACGTCCACGCTGTCGCGGCATGCTACCAGTGTTAAAGACTGCGATGGAGCTCCGTATGCCACGGCAAACTGGCTGACACTGACGGCGGCGGTGCACAAATGCTGCGCAGCTAGCGCCATTCGACGGCCAACACCGCGGTTCCTGGTGTGTCCGATGTGCCGTGCGTGTGATCATTGCCTGTACAGCCCTCTCGCAGTGTCCGGAGCAAGTATGGTGGGTCTGACACACCGGTGTCAATGTGTTCTTTTTTCCATTTCCAGGAGTGTATTAAACGATATCAATGATACACTACCGGCCATTAAAATTGCTACACCACGAAGATGACGTGCTAGAGACGCGAAATTTAACCGACAGGAACTAGATGCTGTGATACGCAAATGATTAGCTTTTCGGAGCATTCACACAAGGTGGGCGCCGGTGGCGGAACCTACAACGTGCTCACATGAGGAAAGTTTCCAACCGATTTCTCATACACAAACAGCAGTTGACAGGAGTTGCCTGATGAAACGTTGTTGTGATGCCTCGTGTAAGGAGGAGAAATGCGTACCATCACGTTTCCGATTTTGATAAAGGTCGGATTGTAGCCTAGCGCAATTGCGGTTTATCGTGTCGTGACACTGCTGCTCGCTTTGGTAGAGATCCAATGACTGTTAGCAGAACATGGAATGGTTCAAATGGTTCAAATGGCTCTGAGCACTATGGGACTCAACTGCTGTGGTCATAAGTCCCCTAGAACTTAGAACTACTTAAACCTAACTAACCTAAGGACAGCACACAACACCCAGCCATCACGAGGCAGAGAAAATCCCTGACCCCGCCGGGAATTGAACCCGGGAACCCGGGCGTGGGAAGCGAGAACGCTACCGCACGACTACGAGATGCGGGCAGAACATGGAATCGGTGGGTTCAGGAGGGTAATACGGAACGCCGTGCTGGATCCCAACGGCCTCGTATCACTAGCAGTCGAGATGACAGGAATCTTATCCGCATGGCTGTAACGGATCGTGCAGCCACGTCTCGATCCCTGAATCAACAGATGGGGACGTTTGCAAGACAACGACCATCTGCACGAACAGTTCGACGACGTTTGCAGCAGCATGGACTATCAGCTCGGAGATCATGGCTGCGGTTACCCTTGACGCTGGATCACAGGAGCGCCTGCGATGGTGTACTCGACGACGAACCTGGGTGCACCAATAGCAAAACGTAATTTTTTCGGATGAATCCAGGTTTTGTTTACAGCATCATGATGGTCGCATCCATGTTTGGCGACTTCGCAGTGAACGGACATTGGAAGCGTGTATTCGCCATCGACATACTGGCGTGTCGCCCGGCGTGATGGTACGGGGTGCAATTGGTTATACGTCTCGGTCACCTCTTGTTCGCATTGACGGCATTTTGAACAGTGGACGTTACATTTGAGATGTGTTACGACCCGTGGCTCTACCCTTCATTCGGTCCCTGCGAAACCCTACATTTCAGCAGGATAATTCACCACCGCATGTGGCAGTTCCTGTACGGGCCTTTCTGGATACAGAAAATGTTCGATTGCTGCCCTGGCCAGCACATTCTCCAGATCTCTCACCAATTGAACACGTCCGGTCAATGGTGGCCGAGCAACTGGCACTTCACAATACGCCAATCACTACTTTTGATGAATTGTGGTATCGTGTTGAAGCTGCATGGGCAGCTGTAGCTGTACACGCCATCCAAGCTCTGTTTGACTCAATGTCCATGCGTATCAAGGCCGTTATTACGGCCAGAGGTGGTTGTTCTGGGTACTGATTTCTCAGGATCTATGCACCCAAATTGCGTGAAAATGTCACCTCTAGTATAATATATTTGGCCAATGAATATCCTTTTATCATTTGCATTTCTTCTTGGTGCAGCAGTTTTAATGGCCAATAGTGTACGATTCTCTGATAACATTGCTATCCTGAGTGAATGTGAAGAAGAATTACATGACCTGCTGAACGGAATGAACAGTCTAATTAGTACACAATATGGATTCAGAGTAAATCGAAGAAAGACGAAGGTAATGAGAAGTATTAGAAATGAGAACAGCGAGAGGCTTAATATCAGGATTGATGGTTACGAAGTAGATGAAGTTAAGGAATTCTGCTACCTAGGAAGCAAAATAACCAATGGCAGATGTAGCAAGGTGGACATGAAAAGCAGACTAGCAGTGGCAAAAAGGGCGGTTATTCCTAGCCGAGAGAAGTATTCTAATATGTAATACCGGCGTTAATTTGAGAAAGAAGTTTCTGAGAATGTACGTCTGGAGAATAGCATTGTATGGTTGTGAAACGTGGTCTGTGGAAAAACGCAACTCAAGAGAATCGCACAGTTTGAGATATGGTGCTACAGACGAATGTTGAAAATTAGGTGGACGGATAACGTAAGGAATGAGGACGTTCTACGCAGAATCAGAGAGGAAAGGAACGTGTAGGAAACACTGATAAGGCGAAGGAACAGGATAAGACATCTGTTAAGACATGAGGGAATGACTTCCATGGTACTGGGGGGAGCTGTAGAGGGCAAAAACTGTAGAGGAAGACAGAGATTGGAATACACCCAGCAAATGATTGAGGACGTAGGTTGCAAGTGCTACTCTGAGATGAAGAGGTTGGCACAGGGGAGGAATTCGTGGCGGGCCGCATCAAGCCAGTCAGACGACTGATGACCAAACACAAAATGTTTCAAACGTATGTTCTGCTCCCAGTATGAAAAAGCAAGTAAGCTTTATTGGGCTTTCACTTAGGTATAACTGAGGGTCACCGACGTATCAGTGATATTTGCAATGGGAGATAATAGTCAATATATCATGTATATCTAATTGAAAAATTTACGGATCCAATACTGATATTTGTTGGACTCCTAATACTACATTCTTCCATTGTGACCTCTTTGTTTTGATCATGACCAACTGCTGGAGGGATGTAACGTATGAGTGGAGCCATTGTACAGTAGTTGAAGGAAAGTCTTGAATTTTAATTTTAGCAATTAGAATAACAGAGTTAACAGAGTTGAAAGCTTTGCTGAAAACCAAAAAGCACGTAATAATCGCCTCTTGTTTGTCCATAACCTTTTTCAGTTCATCAGTCACACCTACAAGAGCAGTCGTCATGATGTGGCTTTTCGGGAAACCAGACTGGTATTCATCCATAAGGTTATTTGGGGCGAAGTAATTGGGAATCTGATAGTGGACTATATATACTAGAACCTTAGATAATGCTGGTACAATGCAAATGAGTCTGTAGCCAGAAAATTCTTTGGCGGATTCCTTTTTGGGTAGAAGTTCAATAATTGCCTTTTTCCAGGCCATTGGAAAGATACTGGAGGTCAGAGGATGGTTAAAAATATACGTTATTATCAGCAGTAATGGATCTACGAATAAACTGATCATTTGTATTGTATTATTGTCGTGTTCTCCAACTGCAGAACGAATTCGTGCAGTTGACTTCCTGGCTATGTTAAGGCATGCCGGCTGCAGACAAAAGTTTTCGTTCGTCCAGATCACAGATACTTCAAGTGATTCGATGGTTTGTGTCCTTGTGCGTTGACGAAATGCTCGTGTACATCCTCAACAGGGACGAGAGGTTTATCTGCAGATTAGGTTTACCTATTCCTAGCCCTCGTGGATTTTTCCACAAGACGGAACGCCGGTGAAAATCTTCAGTTACCGATTGGGCGTGCCTAAGGTTTTGCATTTCTCACTCACTGACTAACTCGGTTGCGTAGTCAGTTGTAGGGGAGATAATTTTCAGAGGTCGGGTGCCGTTTGTATTTCCTGTATGCTGTGTCTCTGATTCACAAAAGGTGTTTGAGTTGATCGTTGAGTCGTGGTGCAGATTTTCTCCTGACTCTCACAGTTTTTCAATTAGATACTTCATAATTTATGTGAAAGTTATTTTCTGTCATTCCCTGCCACGAGATATAATAGGGGGCAGCTGTAAGCTCAGACATATTGAAGCGCTTAGAATCTCTAAACGTGGCCACTTGCGGTTTGTCCTTCGGTTGTGGCAACGAATAATTCATGATTATTGCCTCATGATCAGAAAAGCCTGGTGCGGAAATTTGATCAGTGCTAATTACTCTGTTTACAGAATTGCTTGCGAAAATATCGATAGAGGCATGAAGATGATGAACTGCCCCAAGTGAAAGCAGTGTAAGATTTGAGCAGAGAAGTATACGCTGGAATTTTGGAATAATAGGACTGCTGCTTATGGCATTTAGGTACACATCTCCGGGTACAATTACATGTTCATACAATGATTCAAGACCTGAGAGTGTGGATCCAAAGTTAGAGAGCTGTCCTGCCTTGGGTGGATTGCGTATTAAGATACTTTCTTTTGAGAGATTTGACTTCAATATATGTTCAAGAGCACGACACATAATTGTCGCTAACTACGGAGCAATACGGACAGTTAATGACGAGTGTCCACAAAGTACTTTCAGTTCATACGACTACACAGAGCTAATCACAAAAACTTTAAAAATTTTGAATGATGTAGAAATTCATTGAGATGACTTAGGGTCAGTAGGTGTGCCATTGTATAGAAAACAACCTGAAGTGTCACGTAAAAGTGTCAAGCGTCGATTTGGTTCTACGTGACTACCATTTGTGATGCGGTATACATCACCTGTTCGACACAATCATCAACACGCGGGGACCGGCTGCTTTATCGTGTCGCAGTGAACAACCCGTCTTAACAAAGTTCTTGTGACACCATAAATTGTAGGATACTTGGAGGTTCTTTAGCGTATTTGGTGCGAAATTTATGACGAATTGTTGTTGCAGAGCTAGTTTCGTGAAACGCAAACAAACAGCGAGCACGGTCCACACCAATGAAAGCAGCCGTTTTAACAATGTACTATGCTGGCGTCCTGGTGGCGGAATGAGGTACTGGTGCCTTACGTGAATCATACTTGAGGTTTTTTGCTACAAAATAACACACAAGTCCTTTTTGATTCACCGTGTATTATAAATACCAAGAGACAGCAAAGTTATTCAGATCCAAGTGTATTAGATACATGATTTCAGGTGCTATGCATCAAGGCATCTCAATGTTAAGTACATTTATTGTAAATGCTGAGTTAAATGAACGATATTTATCTTTTCAGGTTCCATACCTCAAATGGAAAAAATGTTAACCTTACGTTGTTCGTCCGTCCGTCTTTCTGTCTGACTTGTTAACACCCCTTTTTCCTAGGAACGCGTGGACGTATCAAGTTGCAGTTTATGTCAATTTGTGTCTATGGTCCCTTGAAGGTGCATATAATTTACGCTTCTAAATCAATGCTATGAATAGATACGCCGATAAAGGTCACTATTTTGATATTCGCAGACTCACTCGTCAAAACCCAGTATAGATGTTGGCGCTGATGGTCTACCCCGGCAGGGTAGCTCGGTATGTTCGGTCAGGGAGTCCTCTATAACAACAAAAGACCTCAGTGAAGCACTCAACGATGCACTTTCAGGGATATCCTGTGATGTCCGTCCATATCAAATAAAGACAGCAACGACGAAAAAAATGAAAAAAAAACGCTATAGTACGTGCACGGAAATGAAGAGATCGGTAGATCGGGTGCAGATCACTTTCCTGACTTTTCAGTCTTGACTTTAACCTAGTCTTCACCACTCAGCCATGTGAGGAGTCGCAAGCAACGACACGTGGTTCGGTTTCCACGTGAAACTATGTATAACTGTAGTAGTTTAGGGACACGCGTGTCACTGAAGTGGCGTCCGATAGAAACACATTCACCAGATCACCGAGCTATACGAAATAATAATAATAATTATTATTATTATTGTCTAACACGTAGTTCAATTTGTACGTAACCCTCAGAACGCGAGTCCTGCTCGCATTTGTCCCGTATTTTTTTTTTTTTTTTTTTTTAAATAGTGTTGTCATTTTTAAATTCTAATGCCGTCCTGTCACAGAAGAGTATGTTTAGATATGGATATCTTGCGTGTACTGTTACCTTGTAGAGAACAATAGTAGATATTTAATTCTCTTCTACTGTGAATATTTGCGCTAAATTGATAGTAATACTCAGTTACATTATCCCAACAGAAACTAACTCTTGATCCTATGAACATTTCCCATGTTACGCCTTATAGGGAAAACAAATGCTATGAGCATGCTGGGCTCCAACTGTAATTAAGAAAACTTTTCTGTGAGGGAACTAATAACACTGAATTTCGTCGTGCGGGACTAGCCGATCGGTCTCAGGCGCTGCAGTCATGGACTGTGCGGCTGGTCCCGGCGAAGTTCGAGTCCTCCCTCGGGCGTGGGTGTGTGTGTTTGTTCTTAGGATAATTTAGGTTAAGCAGTGCGTAAGCTTAGGGACTGATGACCTTAGCAGTTAAGTCCCATAAGATTTCACACACATTTCAACATTTAAAAAACAAAAAAAACACTGAATTTCCATAGGACACTGCATGGAACATGGCTTAACAAGTCTAATCCTAAGTTCTCGACGCAAAATTACCCTCTCGTACCTGAAAGAAATCTATTAGAATGTTGTAAGCAGCCTCACATTGTCGAAAACTCTGTATGACATAAAAAGTAGTTCTTATGGAAGTAATAACTGTGCTGAAGGCAGAAGGTCACAGTCAGTGTTATCTAATAAACGACGTATAAGTGCGCAGCCTCATCGTTACTCAAGGATAATATTTTTGTATATAATTTTATAAGGGGATTCATCATCATCATCAGTTATCTGCTATATTAGCGGGTCCTTTGCCTCTCCATTGTCTGCGATCCATTGCTTCCTTCTTAAGGCTGCTGTATGTTGTACCGTCCATCATGTCGTCCAGTATCTGGAATCTCTTCCTTCCTCACTTCCTTTTCCTTTCTACATAACCTTCTAAAACTGTTTTTATCAGTCCGTCATTCTTTCTTAATATATGCCCAATCCAATTTCTTTTTCTTCTCTTCTATAAGGAGATTACGAGTAAGTAAATAAATAAAAAAATTTTGTATCACTTGATAATTATTGATATCAGATAAAGTATATATACATGAAATGTGGTGCTACAGAAGAATGTTGAAGATTAGGTGGGTAGATCACGTAACTAATGAGGAGGTATTGAATAGGATTGGGGAGAAGAGAAGTTTGTGGCACACCTTGACTAGAAGAAGGGATCGGCTGGTAGGACATGTCCTGAGGCATCAAGGGATCACAAATTTAGCATTGGAGGGCAGTGTGGAGGGTAAAAATCGTAGAGGGAGACCAAGAGATGAATACACTAAGCAGATTCCGAAGGATGTAGGCTGCAGTAGGTACTGGGAGATGAAGGAGCTCGCACAGGATAGATTAGCATGGAGAGCTGCATCAAACCAGTCTCAGGACTGAAGACCACAACAACAGCAACATATATACATGAATATCATGATCAATGTTACAGGTGCAACTTGGAACGTACATCACGGTAGGGCAAAGACTTCGTTTATAACGTATTGATGAATCCAACAAGAAAGACAGGAAATATTGGGTCAATGGAGAACGAATTTACTCACCTCTTTATCAAATATATCGCATAGAACAATGATTCCTAACCGGTGATATGCGGAACACCAGTGCACCACAAGAGCTAAATTGTGGTATGGGCAAGATTTAAAATGTCAGACTTTTATTCTTTCAAATTATTGGTTCCTTGTTACGCGGACAGTGCGGTTCGGCGCACCCCTTGATATGGGGAGCGCCGGTGGCTGGGAGAAGAGCAAGTGAATGACAATGAGAAAACAATGGCAGCATCGTTTTAGATGTCTAAATTGACAGCGCAATTAAAAAGAACTCAATATTACACTACTGGCCATTAAAATTGCTACACCAAGAAGAAATGCAGATGATAAACGGGTATTCATTGGACAAATATATTATACTAAAACTGACATGTGATTACATTTTCACGCAGTTTGGGTGCAAAGAACCTGAGAAATCAGTACCCAAAACAACCACCTCTGGCCGCAGTAACGACCTTGATACGCCCGGGCATTGAGTCAAACAGAGCTTGGGTGGCGTGTACAGGTACAGCTGCCCGTGCAGCTTCAACACGATACCACAGTTCATCAAGAGCAGTGACAGGCGTATTGTGACGAGCCAGTTGGTCGCCCACCATTGACCAGACGTTTTCAATTGGTGACAGATCTGGAGAATGTGCTAGCCAGGGCAGCAGTCGAACGTTTTCTGTATCCAGAAAGGCCCGTACGGGACATGCATCATGTGGTCGTGTATTATCCTGCTGAAATGTAGAGTTTCGCTGGGATCGAATGAAGCGTAGAGGCAAGGGTCGTAACACATCTGAACTGTAACGTCCACTGTTCAAAATGCCGTAAATGCGAACAAGAGGTGACCGAGACGTGTAACCAATGGCACCCCATACCATCACACCGGGTGATACGCCAGTATGGCGATGACGAATACACGCTTCCAAACACGGATGCGACCATCACGGCGCTGTAAACAGAACCTGGATTCATCCGAAAAAATTACGTTTTGCTATTCGTGCACCGAGGTTCGTCGTTGAGTACACTATCGCAGGTGCTCCTGTCTGTGATGCAGCGTCAAGGGTAACCGAAGCCATGGCCTCCGAGCTCATAGTCCATGCTGCTGCAAATTTCGTCGAACTGTTCGTGCAGGTGGTTGTTGTCTTGCAAACGTCCCCATCTGTTGACTCAGGGATCGAGACGTGGCTGCACGATCCGCTCAGCCATGAGGATAAGATGCCTGTTATCTTGACTGCTAGTGATGCGAGGCCGTTGGGGTCCAGCACGGCGTTCCGTATTACCCTCCTGAACCCACCGATTCCATATTCTGCTAACAGTCATTGGACCTCGACCAACGCGAGCAGCAATGTCACGATACGATAAACCGCAATCGCGATAGGCTACAATCCGACCTTTATCAAACTCGTAAAGATGATGGTACGCATTTCTCCTCCTTACACGAGGCATCACAACAACGTTTCACCAGGGAACGCCGGTTAACTGCTGTTTGTGTATTAGAAATCGGTTGAAGACTTTCCTCATGTCAGCACGTTGTAGGTGTCGCCACCGGAGCCAACCTTGCGTAAATGCTCTGGGAAGCTAATCATTTGCATATCACAGCATCTTCTTCCCGTCGGTTAAATTTCGCGTCTGTAGCACGTCACCTTCGTGGTGTAGCAATTTTAGTGGCCAGTAGTGTAGAAACACTTGTGAAATCATATTTTACCCAAACTGTCGAAGAAATTTTAATTAGAAGCTGCAAAACTGGTATAAAACGTAAAGAAATCCTAGAGGGGCATCAGGCCTTCCCTGGTCTCCTTCTCATTTTTTCGTCTTTCTGATACGAAAATCTAGTTAATAATTAGATAAATCACATTCAGATCTACCGAAAGTTTCTCTGATTTAATAAGAGAGTAATATCAGTGATGGTAACGTCAGATCTTCTTCTGCTTCTTCTTCCCTAATTGTCAATATGGGCTTACGCAGAGATCTGATTTTACTTTTAAAACAGTTCTTTTGGAACGGTGAGAGCAGTGCGCGGGTAGCGACCAGTTCGTCCCCTGTTGCATGGAAGGCGGGGGGCTGGCGTGCATTTTGAGGCACAGCTGGTACGAACTGCAGTGGCATTGAACTGAGGCGTCACTGCGCGGCGAAGGCCAGTTTTCGCCAGCTAAGGCACCGCAGCGAAACTTCCCAGCAAAGGAGCCATCAACTTTTATTGTGCGGCTCTCGGCTCTTCTGCGAAAACACGGCCTGTTTTGTAAGTTCCGTCAGACACCCAGCGAAATTCGCATACCATGGGAGAGAGGAGGCCCATTTATGCACAGCTTTTCCCATCTTCTCTTGTGTATCGTTTTCTACCATCAGATGCCGAGGCGACAGGGGGACGCTACGGCTGTAGAGTGGGAGGAATCTGCCACCCACAGGCAAAAGGAAGCGTCTTGAAAACTTTTACTACGCCTTTCGAGCACAATTACTTCAGATTCTTTACTACTCCACTTATTATTATTATCGTTATTATTTATTTTATGCCCTTCATTGGACCACTCTAGTTGAAAATACAAAGTTGTAAACAAGTTGTTACACAGGGATACAATTTGGCTCAACAATAATATGATAATTAGGTAACATAATTGTTAGAGTTTATTCTTATACCAAACGTGTTTTGCTCTTATGTCTGCCCAATATTTCTTCATTCTTTCAGATATTTTCTTTCTTTCTTCATCTGAGACCACTCTTCCTGTACTCCTTTTATTGATTTTCATTTGTAGTCTGGTTTGCCGGCCTTGCAGTATTCTGGTTTTCTCTGTCTTGTTTTTTAGGTCATCTACTGTAATTTGGAGTTCTTTTATATCTGCCTTAATTTCTGTGATCCATGTAATGTTTTCTCTTGCTATTCCACAATTTTTGTATTATTTTTTTACTAATTCTGTTTTCTGGAGTTCTGATCAGATGTCCAAAGAATGATATGCGTTTCTTCCTGATCGTGTTCATGACCGGTTATATTTTCTTATATACTGTTTCATTTGATGCTATTCTCCAATGTCCATTTATTTCATATTGTTAATTTATACGTGTCCTAATTATTCTTCTTTCTATTTTTAGTATTCTGTCAATTTCTGCTGTATTAGTTGTTTTGAAGATAGTTTCAGCTGCATACGTTATTTCTGGTTGTGTAACTGTTTTATAGTGTTTTAATTTTGCGTCTATAGATAGGCTTCTTATGTTGTATATAATTTTGGTAATGTAATTTGCGTAGTTCAGTTTTTTTATTCTACTCTGCCATGATGGCTTCTCATTTAGATCGTATCTTATTATTTCGCCTAAATATTTAAATTTATCAACAATTTTGATTTCCTGTTCTCCTATTGTAATTTTGTTTGCAACTGGTGGATCAGTTAGCATAATCTCCGTTTTTTCAAATGATAATCTAAGGCTTACTTTCTCTGCTATTTCTTGTAATGATTTCAATTGTTGCCTGGCTTCTTGAACGGTGTTGGGTAGGAGAGCAAGATCATCAGCAAATCCCAAGCAGTTTAAGCTAATATCATCTTTTGCACTTCCAATTCTTATCATCTTTGGATTGTCCTTGTACCATTCTCTCATTATATATTCCAGTGCACAGTTGAACAGTAATGGTGATAGGCAGTCACCTTGTCTTAAGCCTGTTTTTATGAGGAATGGTTCCGAAATTTTTCCTCTAAACTTGGTTAGAGTGAGTTGTATTATTTTAATTAGTTTTGGATGGAGTGCTAGATTTCTTAAAATTTTTGGTACTGAAGGTCTGTTGAGACAGTCATATGCCTCCTTAACATCTACAAATGTTATTGCCAGGGGTTTGTTCCGTTTCTTGTAGTATGCCATAATCAGTTTTAAACTAATTATCTGCTCTGCACAGCTTCTCCATGGTCTAAAACCTCCCAGATATTCCCCTAACTGCTGTTCTAATTGCTCCTTGATTGTTTCATATAGGATCTTGGATAGAATTTTGTATGTGCAATCTAGGAGAGAGATTCCTCTGTAGTTGTCTGGGTTGCTCTTATCTCCCTTTTTGTGTAGTGGGTGGATGATAGCTTACTACACCACTACAAACTTAACTGCAAACACTCTTGTACATAGAGATGGAGAGAGAGGCGAAGGCAATATGTACGACTACACTGACGGAAAAAGAAATCGCAGCACCACGAAGAAGTTATGCGTCATAAACGGAAGTTGGTAGACGTGTTTCTACATCAGCATGATGACGTCTAATAGAATTTCGCGCCAGTCACATAAGAGTGGTATTAGTAGCGACACTACGAGAATGTAAAGCAGGTTTGCTTCAAATACAAGCTGGAACGGTCGGGAGCGTTAGTTACCTTCGATACAGGACGTGGTCAGTTATTTTAGTCAAGAATGTCTATAAGGCAACATACGCAATTATCAACACCTCACAGAGTTTGAACGGGGGTTGCGTAATAAGACTACGAGAAGCTGTATGTCCCTTGTACGATACTGCACAAAAACTTGACAGGAATGTAGCCACTGTACATGCTTGCTGGCAGCCGTGGTAAGGAGAATGTACGACTGCAAGAAGACAGAGCTCCAGGCGATCACGTGGCAATACCGAGAGGAAAGTACGTCGTGTGTGGCGTATGGCTCCGGCGCATCGTTCTGCATCTGCAGGAGAAATCTGAGCAGCAGTTGTCGTCACAGTGACACAAAGAACTGCTCCCTACTTAGCAATCATATACAACCGCTCGCTCACCGATAGATCTGTACCTACAGATTGGAAAATTGCGCAGGTCGCACCAGTGTTTGAGAAGGTTATTAGGAGTAATCCATCGAACTACAGACCTATATCATTGACGTCGGTTTGCAGTAGGGTTTTGGTGCATATACTGTATTCAAACATTATGAATCACCTCGAAGGGAACGATCTATTGATACGTAATCAGCATGGTTTCAGAAAACATCGTTCTTGTGCAACGCAGCTGGCTCTTTATTCGCACGAAGTAATGGCCGCTATCGACAGCGGATCTCAAGTTGATTCCGTATTTCTAGGTTTCCGGAAAGCTTTTGACACCGTTCCTCACAAGCGACATCTAATCAAGCTGCGGGCCTATGGGGTATCGTCTCAGTTGTGCGACTGGATTCGTGATTTCCTGTCAGGAAGGTCGCAGTTCGTAGTAATAGGCGGCAAATCATCGAGTAAAACTGAAGTGATATCAGGTGTTCCCCAGAGAAGCGTCCTGGAACCTCTGCTGTTCCTGATGTATAGAAATGGCCTGGGTGACAATCTGAGCAGTTCTCTTAGGTTGTTCGCAGATGATGCTGTAATTTACCGTCTAGTAAGGTCATCCGAAGACCAGTATCAGTTGCAAAGCGATTCAGAAAAGATTGCTGTATGGTGTGGCAGGTGGCAATTGACGCTAAATAACGAAAAGTGTGAGGTGATCCACATGAGTTCCAAAAGAAATCCGTTAGAATTCGATTACTCGATAAATAGTACAATTCTCAAGGCTGTCAATTCAACTAAGTACCTGGGTGTTAAAATTACGAACAACTTCAGTTGGAAAGACCACATAGATAATATTGTGGGGAAGGCGAGCCAAAGGTTGCGTTTCATTGGCAGGACTGTTAGAATATTGCTGCGCGGTGTGGGATCCTTACCAGGTGGGACTGACGGAGGATATCGAAAGGGTGCAAAAAAGGGCAGCTCGTTTTGTATTATCACGTAATAGGGGAGAGAGTGTGGCAGATATGATACGTTTGAGTTGGGATGGAAGTAATTAAAGCAAAGACGTTTTTCGTCGCGGCGAGATTTATTTACGAAATTTCAGTCACAAACTTTATCTTCCGAATGCGAAAATATTTTGTTGAGCCCAACCTACATAGGTACGAATGATCATCAAAATTAAATAAGAGAAATCAGAGCTCGAACAGAAAGGTTTAAGTGTTCGTTTTTCCCGCGCGCTGTTCGGGAGTGGAGCGGTAGAGAGATAGTATGATTGTGGTTCGATGAACCCTCTGCCAAGCACTTACATGTCAATTGCAGAGTAGTCATGTAGATGTAGATGTAGATGTACTTCAAGGACAGCTCTGAGCCAGACCCCCTGTAGCGTGCATTACACTGACCCCAAACCACCGCCATTTGCGACTTCAGTGTCGTCAAGAAATCATTCGAGGTCTGGTTGGAGGTCTGTTGTGTTTTCTGACAAAAGTAGATTCTTCCTCGATGTCAGCGATTGCCGTGTGTTGATTACAAGGAGACCAGCTGAGAGCTTGACGCCAACCTGTCTGCGGGCTAGACACATTAGATTTGCAGTTGAATTTATGTTCTGGAGTGCGATTTCGTATGAAAGCAGGAGCACTCTTGTGGTTATTCCACAGACCCTGAGTGCAAATTTGTACGTCTATCTGATGGGCTCAGATGGCTCTGAGCGCTATGGGACTTAACTTCTGAGGTCATCAGTCCCCTAGAACTTAGAACTACTTAAACCTAACTAACCTGAGGACATCACACACATCGATGCCCGAGGCAGGATTCGAACCTGCGACCGTAGTGGTCGCGCAGTTCCAGACTGTAGCGCCTAGAACCGCTCGGACACCCCGGCCGGCGTCAATCTGATGTTTCGATATGTTTTGCTGCCATTCATGAACAACATTCCAGCGATGTTTTCCTACGGGTAATGATCGCCCACATACTGCTGTGGCAACCGAACATGCTCTACAGAGTGTCAACATGCTGCCTTGGCTTCCTGGATCACCAGGCGTGCCTGTAGCTGAGCACATATTTGACATCTTCGGATGATAGCTCCAGTTTCATCCACAAACAGAATTAACCAATCGTCCCTGTATCGACCGACCAAATGCAACAGGCGTCGAACCCAATCCCACAAACTGACATCCAGCATCTCTACAACACAGTGGATGCACGTTTATATTCTTTCGTTCAACACCTGTTGTTAATGCACCAGAATTTCACTTTTGCAATGGCTTATTTCGCGCTTGCATTAACCTGTCATCTTGCAACGTTAATCACTTACATATATTATAGACAAATGTATTCCTGAAATTTCATTACTCTATATTAATTATTTTTTTTCGTGTTGAGATTTTTTTCCGTCAGAATAGATTGATACGAGTCCGTATCCCGATGACCTCCACCTATACGTCTTCAGTCATCTCGGCTGCTCACAATTATGGCAACATCACACAGCTGCTTCGGCGGGTCAAGTAGCAACCAATTTAGGACCTCGCCAGACTCACGTAAATTCACGCATTCTGACCATGACTGTATTCACCGGCATAGTACACGTGTAGCTCCCCTTTTCCCTTTCAATCATGCCATCACTGTACTCACATGACTCCATATCATTTAATTAATATATTAGAAAATGGTCTGTCACTGTCGTAATATCCATTTCTGATAGCCTTCCTAGACACTTGGTGTACTTTCTTTTGCGATCGATTTCAAGTATCAGTTGTATGTTCTTCAAGCGTGAGTAACAAAATGTTGTGATGTTTTCTATCAGTCTGTGCACACACAATAACGTGTAGTATCCCTGGGATTTACCGGAGCCACCTGTTTAGTAGATCCCTCCCATGAAGTTAGTCAGAACAATAATTGTTGAAATTTCGGTATTTGGAATTGAGTGCTAGGGCTCCGTTGAATAACTTCATTAAGCATTTGCATTTAAAGGAACTATCTGCCACTCAGTAGGTCCAGCTGATGCACATCAGGCAAGCTCTAACTGGCGATACATAACCTCTACTGAACAACATGGTAAAAGCTCGCACGAAAAAATCTCCATGCTTCACAGTGTGATTAATCGACTAACATTCTACATGTTGCCGGTTACTCGTGTTTGTCCACTTTTTAGATGACGACAACATAATCAAAGAATTTCGCGGTAAATGTAAACGATACTAAAAGGTTTAGATGCCATGAAAATAATAACGGAATATTTTCATGAATATAACTGTGTGTGGAAGTAGCTCGTCGTTGTCTTTTCGGATGGGTCTCCAGATATGTTAGAACCACGCTCTCATGTAGCGACGTTAATAAAACGCAAGAATTCTTCGGAATTAACAATGCATTTTCTCACATATCGCCAGGCATTAGCTTACAAGGTCCTTCCTGAGTGTCTTGACCATTAAAAGCAGTTGTTGGTAAATGTGATAAATATAAACTAAAGCAGCACCTTAAATACACGTCTTTTTGAAAAAAGTGTGCTCTGAAATGAACTCCGACCACGTTTCTTTCACACAGAAGTTCATTGGTTACTGAAAGGTAATATGTGGGGACCAGTATACGAACCCAGAGAAGAGACTGAGTTGTTTCTAGAAGAGAAAAATGAGCAGGTTCTGATCTGACTCCTCAGATGCATTTGCCAACCTTGTGGATATTTTCATGCACTTGAATAAGCCGAACTGACAATTGCAAGGTTCTAGGTTCTGGAAAGATCCAATTAGAAGCCATTGCCTACATTTGCAAACTTTAACTACATATACGTAAAATTGGCGAAAACATTTATACTGAGTTCGCGACATTAAAAGCACTCGATGTGAACAACTATACACGATTAGGAAAAACATGCAAGATAATATCAAGTGTCATATGCAAACTTCTGCTGACTTCAATCATTACTCCCCAGACTGCAACAAAACGAAACTACAGTCGACCAGAAACTAAATGTCGTGTGAATAGGGCCTCCCGTCGGGTAGACCGTTCACCGGGTGAAAGTCTTTCGATTTTATGCCACTTCCGCGACTTGCGTGTTGATGGGGATCAAATGATGATTAGGACAACACAACACCCAGTCCTTGAGCGGAGAAAAACTCCGATCCAGCCGGGAATCGAACCCAGGTGCCTAGGACTGACATTCTGTCGCGCTGACCACTCAACTACCAGGGGCGGACGACCAGAAACTGATTCGCAACCTTTTTAGCAGCTATGCTGGAGAATTTGCAAACGAAATTCACATCTTGAGCAGTTTCGTTGTAAAACAGCAATTTCATACACCAAAATTTGAGAAATCGCCTTTCTCCGCCACTTACTTGTGTGAACAAAGGTTTTCTGCTTTACTGGAAATTAAAAACAAGTCCAGGAATCGATTGAAAGTAAGTGACGATATTCGTGAAGCTTTCAGCAATAATATTAACCCCAGGATTATAGAACTTCAGCAGAAGATGCAAGCTCGAAAATCACTTTGATGCAAACCGGATGTAATTTTCTACTAAACATTTTGTTTATTCTACTATATTGTTAATGTTAATGCATACTACTTTTGAATTTCTAATCGTAATCTCACAGGAACGAGGCCAGGTTGCAGCACACAACACCATCCTCTCTTCTCAGTATATTTCAGAGCGACCACGTTTCTTACCACATCGTAATACACACAAGATGTGGATACATCGGAAACCAAAACCAAATAGAAAACCTTGATTGTCTTCAGTCCCACAAGCAATATTGCCACACACCCGCCTTCACAGCTCACTGGCTGAGCCCGGTCGCCCCAAAGACCTCAGAAAGAGGAGTGAGGGAGTGACTACACAAATAGTCGACTGGTGAGCACAGATATCACAGCAAAAGACTGTCTGCGAATGTCAGACATGTGAAGCATGATAAATACAAGTTGACAGTTATAATAGACAAATTTGAAACTTATCACAGACTAGACATTACCTTTTCTTAGCTTTGTCGCAAGTAAAAAACACTATTAAAAATATGCATGTCAGATTAAGGAGTAGCTAGATTGCTAACTACGGTTAGGTTCGCCCGCTACAAGCGAATACTGGCGTCCCTGTGAGGCTGTCATAGACAAATCGTGATACTTGTATCTGGGCAAACAGCAGTTCAAATCCCCATCTGGTCATCCCGAATTAGATTGACATGCCAGTTCTCTAAATCTTTTGAGCTTACAAGTGGACCTTACGCTCTCGGAAATTCAGTTCGGGATGTGACTTCGCAAGCTAGTAGTACACCACAATGTCGTCCATCCATAAAAGTTGTAAGGCTCACTAGCCAGAAGATTCCAAGAAAATGAGACTAAGGTTTTACGGGCAGCTCATGTGCCGGTCAATTTATACGCTACGGTAGCGAAACGAAATTGCTGTATCTGTAGCTGTCTCGCCACGCAAGCGATCCGGGTTTGATCCTATCTTTGGGTAATTCCTTATCTGGTTCTTTTTAATAATTTTAAAAATCATAATAAAGTTAATGAGCTAAAACATAATCAATTAACTCATAGTGAATTTTATTTTATTTATGAAATGACTTTAACAGCTAATTAACATAAAATGAGAATTAAAATTATTAGTTTCTTTTTAAAAAGCTAATTGGAGAGAAGAGGAGTTTGTGACACAACTTGACAAGAAGAAGAGATCGGTTGGTAGCACATGTTCTGAGGCATCAAGGGATCACAAATTTAGCATTGGAGGGCAGCGTGGAGGGTAAAAATCGTAGAGGGAGACCAAGAAATGGATACACTAAGCAAATTCAGAAGGATGTAGGTTGCAGTAAGTACTGGGAGATGAAGAAGCTTGCTCAAAATAGAGAAGCATGGAGAGCTGCATCAAACCATTCTCGGGACTGAAGAACACAATAACAACAATAACTTCAAATGCATTTTTAACGGAGGTAAATTAGAGCTTTCATTAAAACTGTAAGAAAATTTCCAATTTGGTTTAATTTATATAAAAATTTCACAGTATCGTCTCCATATGCCAAATTCGTATTTTACATACAAGCACCAATAATACAGTAAAAAGAAAAAAATACCTTTTTTAAAACAATGCTCGTTAACATTCATAAAAACTTTTCTTTCATCAGAAAGCCTGGCATACTGGATCATCTAATTAGAAACTGCCGATGAGAGTTGATGATGCACTATTGATTGTACTTCTATAAAGTCCTCGCGGAAATTTCTTTGTCTATTATTTGTAACCAGACAAGTGCAATTTTGTATCCATTTTATTAGATTTTAGCTTTCTACAGAATGACTTGAGCACAAACTCTATGGATCGATCGATGAGAGGATTCGGAACAAAAATGTTCTAATGAACTTATGTCCGGAAATGCATGGTTTCCCTGCTAGGGGCTATTTATTCAGTCGTACTTTGTTACAGAAACTGCAGTTTAATACGTGCTGTACCATGCAGCCACAGTTAGGGTATGTGTTGAAAATGGTTTGCACGTGCCTCAGCGCATGCGTTCACATCGGCCAGGCTGCATTCGAAAAGTGTCAAACGCAGCATGAATACGCTGCTCAAGTGTCTCCACATCTGGAATGGGCTCTGCATACACGACACTTTTGAGAAGGTCCCGTAACCAGAAATTGCACGGGTTGAGGGCCGATGACGGATCAGGCAGTGCACATGCCCCCCTAGTCAGATCCATAGACGAGGCAAGACACGATTCAGATGCGTCAGGACGTGGGCTAGAGCACCATCACGTAGCAGAAACATAATCCTTCGAATCATCAGTGACACTTCCTCCAGCAGGGGAGGCAAAGTTACCCGCAAGAAACGCCAATAGTTTCGGACTGTTAGGCGACGTGAAGGAAGACTAGTCCCTAAATATGGTCGCCAGTTATCCCGTCCCACACACTCTGGCTGCACCGATGCTGATGATTCGTTGTCACCATACACTGGGGGCTCTGTGCTATCTCCCAGATGACTGCTATGTAAGTTGAAGGTACCACTCCGCGTAAAGGTGGCCTCGTCTGTGAATAGGATTGTTGTTGCTGTTCTTTTAGTCTTCAGTCTTGAGACTGGTTTGATGCAGCTCTCAATGCTACTCTATCCTGTGCAGGCATCTTCGTCTCCCAGTACTTACTGCAACCTATATCCTTCTGAATTTGCTTAGTGTATTCATCTCTTGGTCTCCCTCTACGATTTTTACCCTCCACGCGGCCATCCAATGCTAAATTTGGGATCCCTTGATGTCTCAGAACATATCCTACCAACCGGTCCCTTCTTCATGTCAAGTTGTGCCACAAACCCCTCTTCTCCCCAGTTCTATTCAATATCTCCCCATTAGTTATGTGATCTACCCATCTGATCTTCAGCATTCTTCTGTAGCACCACATTTCGAAAGCTTCTATTCTCTTCTTGCCCAAACTATTTATCGCCCATGTTTCACTTCCATACATGGCTACACTCCATACAAATACTTTCAGAAACGACTTCCTGACACTTAAATCTATACTCGATGTTAACAAATTTCTCTTCTTCAGAAACGCTTTCCTTGCCATTGCCAGTCTACATTTTATATCATCTCTACTTCGACCATCATCAGTTATTTTGCTCCCCAAATAGCAAAACTCCTTTACTACTTTAAGTGTCTCATTTCCTAATCTAATACCCTCAGCATCACCCGACTTAATTCGACTACATTCCATTATCCTCGTATTGCTTTTGATGATGTTTATCTTATTTCCTCCTTTCAAGACACTGTCCGTTCCGTTCAACCGCTCTTCCAAGTCCTTTACTGTCTCTGACAGAATTACAATGTCATCGGCGAACCTCAAAGTTTGTATTTCTTCTCCATGTATTTTAATACCTACTTCGGATTTTTCTTTTGTTTCCTTTACTGCTTGCTCAATATACAGATTGAATAACATCGGGGAGAGGCTACAACCCTGTCTCACTCCCTTCCCAACTACTGCTTTCCTTTCATGTCACTCGACTCTTATAAATGCCATCTGGTTCCTGTACAAATTGCAAATAGCCTTTCGCTCCCTGTATTTTACCCTGCCACCTTTAGAATTTGATAGAGAGTATTCCAGTCAACATTGTCAAAAACTTTCTCTAAGTCTACAAATGCTAGAAACGTAGGTTTGCCTTTTCTTAAGCTTTCTTCTAAGATAAGTCGTAAGGTCAGTATTGCTCACATGTTCCAATATTTCTACGGAATCCAAACTGATCTTCCCCAAGGTCGGCCACTATTAGTCTTTCCATTCGTCTGTAAAGAATTCGCATTAGTATTTTGCAGCTATGACTTATTAAACTGATAGTTCGGTAATTTTCACATCTGTCAACACCTGCTTCTTTGGGATTGGAATTATTATATTCTTCTTGAAGGCTGAGGGTATTTCGTCTGTCTCATACATCTTGTTCACCAGATGGTAGAGTTTTGTCAGGATTGGCTCTCCCAAGGCCGCCAGTAGTTCTAATGGTATGTTGTCTACTCCCGGGGCCTTGTTTTGACTCAGGTCTTTCAGTGCTCTGTCAAACTCTTCACGCAGTATCATATCTCCCATTTCGTCTTCATCTACATTCTCTTCCATTTCCAGAATATTGTCCTCAAGTACGTCGCCCTTGTATAGACCCTCTATATACTCCTTCCACCTTTCTGCTTTCCCTTCTTTGCTTAGAACTGGGTTTCCATCTGAGCTCTTGATATTCAAACAAGTGGTTCTCTTTTCTCCAAAGGTCTCTTTAATATTCCTATAGGCAGTATCTATCTTACCCCTAGTGAGATAAGCCTCTACATCCTTACATTTGCCCTCTAGCCATCCCTGCTTAGCCATTTTGCACTTCTTCTTGATCTCATTTTTGAGACGTTTGTATTCCTTTTTGCCTGCTTCATTTACTGCATTTTTATATTTTCTCCTTTTATCAATTAAATTCAATATATCTTCTGTTACCCAAAGATTTCTACTAGCCCTCGTCTTTTTACCTACTTGATCCTCTGCTGCCTTCACTACTTCATCCCTCAGAGCTACCCATTCTTATTCTACTGTATTTCTTTCCCCCATTTCTGACAATTGTTCCCTTATGATCTCCCTGAAACTCTGTACAACCCTTGGTTTAATAATTTTGTCCAGGACCCATCTCCTTAGATTCCCACCTTTTTGCAGTTTCTTCAGTTTTAATCTACAGTTCATAACCAATAGATTGTGGTCAGAGTCCACATCTGCCCCTGGAAATGTCTTACAATTTAATACCTGGTTCCTAAATCTCTGTCTTACCATTATATAATCTGTCTGATACCTTCTAGTATTTCCAGGATTCTTCCATGTGTACAACCTTCTTTTATGGTTCTTGAACCAAGTGTTATCTATGAGTAAGTTATGCTAAGCGCAAAATTCTACCAGACGGCTTCCTCATTCATTTCTTTCCCGCAATCCATATTCACCTACTATGTTTCCTTCTCTTCCTTTTGCTACTCTCGAATCCCAGTCACCCATGACTATTACATTTTCGACTCTCTTCACTATCTGAATAATTTCTTTTATTTCATCATACATTTCTTCAATTTCTTGGTCATCTACAGAGCTAGTTGGCATGTAAACTTGTACTACTGTAGTAGGTGTGGGCTTCGTGTCTATCTTGGCCACAATAAGGCGTTCACTATGCTGTTTGTAGTAGCTTACCCGCAGTCCTATCTTTTTATTCCTTGTTAAAGCTACTCCTACATTACCCCTATTTTATTTTGTATTTATAACCCTGTATCCACCTGACAAAAAGTCTTGTTCCTCCTGCCACCGAACTTCACTAATTCCCACTATATCTAACTTTAACCTATCCATTTCCCTTTTTAAATTTTCTAACCTACCTGCCCGATTAAGAGATCTGACATTCCACGCTCCGATCCGTAGAACACCAGTTTTCTTTCTCCTGATAACGACGTCCTCTCGAGTAGTCCCCGCCCGGAGATCCGAATGGGGGACTATTTTACCTCCGGAATATTTTACCCAAGAGGACGCCATCATCATTTAACGATACAGTAAATCTGCATGCCCTCGGGAAAAATTACGGCTGTAGTTTCCCCTTGCTTTCAGCCGTTCGCAGTACCAGCACAGCAAGGCCGTTTTGGTTAGTGTTACAAGGCCAGATCAGTCAATCATCCAGACTGTTGCCCCTGCTACTACTGAAAAGGCTGCTGCCCCTCTTCAGGAACCACATGTTTGTCTGGCCTCTCAACAGATACCCCTCCGTTGTGGTTGCACCTACGGTACGGCCATCTGTATCGCTGAGGCACGCAAGCCTCCCCACAAGCGGCAAGGTCCTTGGTTCATGGGGGGAGGGTGGGTGCCTCAAATCCCGGAATCGTGGTTGCCTGGTGAAGGAATCAGTGACAAAATTGCTCCCGATGTGGAAGGCTTGTCGCTAGTAAGCCCTGTGCACGTTGTGAGTGATAAGGGCATTGACATTTGTCATAGAGAATGTTCTTCACGGTCATCTGGCTTACCCTGTACTGGCGGGTCAACTGCCTGGTACCGACACGGCGGCCGCCTTCCACAGTGTTAATCACATTTCCCTCCAAGTCTGGTGTCCGAACATTTGGGGTATGTGAATCACGATTTCCTGCTCCCTGTAACGACCCGGTCTCAGACAAACGGCGAAACACTGTTGCAAACATTGAATGCTGTGATTGTTAGCAGTGATAGGTCTCCTGATACAACCTTGCTGCCCGCCGCCTGTTGCCATTTGCCTTTCCGTAAGCAAACATCATGTCGGCAAGCTCTCGATTCGAATACAGAACCACTGTGTACAGTGCTGTATCACATCCACTACAAGGTGAATCAGCAAGAGAAGTGAATCGGTCCCAAGATTACCAATTAGTTCGCCAGGGAAGGGTGTTATGACATGACGTATGAGGAGCAGTACCAACCTCTAGGAAGAAATGACGCATACTGTAATTGTGGCTGCACTATACAGCGAGTATTAGGCTCTGTAACAGTCTCTGTAACACAGTATGATTGAATAAATGATCCCTAGTATGGAAATCATGCATTTCCGGATACAAGTTCATTAGATATTTTTTTGTTCCGTATCCTCTCATCAATCAATCCCTAGAGTTTGTACACGTTGGAAAAAATCAGAGGAGTACGTTTTGAAGGAATCCCTTTAACTGTATATCTCAGTGATTTCTCGTCATTATAAAAGACGTATAATTTAGGCTTTGATTGTCCACCCAAATCTCTCCGGAAGTCAGGAATGAACTGGCGCATTAATTCGAGTTTCTAGAGGCATAAGGGCGGGTACTACTGCAGCTGGTAAGAACAATTCGTCGGTTAGTTCCATACAGGTCTTGACATTTCATCACCATCGGACTCTACCAAGATATAAGCGTTTTGCAATTCTTTGACGGCTTTTTGATGACGATGAAATAATATTTTAACATTTCACCTTCCCTTAAAGCATATACATCTTATCACAGTTGCTGCAGAGATACTACTGTGTGAAGGTGTATCATAAACCCAACTATATATATTCACCGAGATGCTATCAGGATCAACCTAGTAATTCCAAGACAATAAACTGTTTTCCAGAAAATGTGTGTCTTGTACCTTTCTCTTGCACGCGTCTATTTAGCACACAACGCCGATATTGTTCAGTGGTTTTCACCCTCAATGCGATAACTGTAAATATCATTTCTCTGTAATTGAAAGTATATGGTTCTTCGAAAAGTCTTTCCCAGTCTGTGTCCTCTTGAATAACAACTAAATAGTACACTAAGTCTGTATCAGGACATCACGACTATTTTTTTTACCACCAGTTTTGCCAACTCATCTCTTTGCAACAGTAAAGATAAGAATTTTTTTTCCGTGAATGCGGCCGGCGCCACGATTCTGTTTCATAAAATTCTGATATGCGCAGATAATTTTTGTCCCTCATTTCCCACCTATTTCAATAAGCCTGAATCTATGGCCCCAGCAGAGTTGTTGGTGTTCAAATCATTCATTACTATATCTAAAGCTGGCTGTATTACGCTTTCATTTAACATCTGTGCAATTCACATACTCACTAATGATTCACGTAATTCCATGTCCCGAAATGCAATCTCGAAGCTTTTGTTTGAAGCGCGTGTGAAGCAGATGTTTAACAGATTAATTTTTTGTCGCCACAATTCCTAGTAATCAATTTCTGTCGGCCACTAAATGATGAAATACACCGAGTGCATTCGGATTAACTCGAAATCAGTGTTACATCAACGATTCAGCCAGGAGAGATACAAAATATGTTGATAATGAACACGTGTGTGTTTGTGTGTGTTTGTGTGTGTGTGTGTGTGTGTTTGTGTGTGTGTGGGTGGGTGTGTGTGTGGGTGGGTGGGCGTGTGACGGTTCCTTTTTATCGCAGCGAACATTATTCTTTGGCACCTATGTAACTTCCTTGGAAGTGATCTTATTATGATAGCATGATCAGGAGACGTACCAAATTATCTGCCTGCAAGGAACAGGAGCAGAGATAAGATCCGATGTTTCTACATTCAAACTGCGACTTTCGTGGCTAGGTAGACCCTCGTTTTAGTTTAAGAAACTTCCGTCCGAAAAATAACGTTTTGTCTTCCTAACTTGCTAGAGATTGCAACTGCCATTTTGTACGCAAACAAGCAGTACGTCTACACTTACTCCTAGTAGTAGTAGTAGTAGTAGCTTTATTCATCCGTAGATCTCTATTTACAAGGATATAGGACACGTCAAACTATTTACAAGTTTAGACCATTTTAAAATAAGCTAATTCGTATACACATACATTTAAAGACTTCTCGTTCGAGACAACCATTAGATTTACTCTTGGTATACAATAAGTTTGTTTAGAAATAACTTATGAAATAATGTAATGCCACATTGTTCACTCATATCTCACTATCAGTCACTGCACACACTATACACACCTTGTTTCATAATACTTCACTCACAACACACACACACACACACACACACACACACACACACACACACACTGGTGATCTCTGGGTCATTTTCTGTACCGCACCGTCCCATTTGCTATCCTGAAAAACTGAGTCAGCATCGCACTATAATGAGTGACATGTTGAGCTCAGAAAGAGCAAGAATTGTTGGTATTGTGCTATGCTTAGCTTGGGGGTAAGTTTTCTAGAAAGGGGAAAAAGACGGAAAAACATAATTTGAAGGTGTTATGTGGAATGTTGGATGTTTTATAATCATTATTATTATTATTATTTATTTGTGTAACTTTTTTTTACCAAAACCCTATTCTGTTTTATCGAAGTAACCAAAAATGGCTCTGAGCACTATAGGACTTAACTTCTGAGGTCATCAGTCCCCTAGAACGTAGAACTATTTAAACCTAACTAACCTAAGGACATCACACACATCCATGCCCGAGGCAGGATTCGAACCTGCGACCGTAGCAGTCCCGCGGTTCCGGACTGCAGCGGCTAGAACCGAACGGCCACCGCGGCCGGCTCGACGTAACCCTTCAATGTATAAAATGTACTACGTAACAGGTACTTTTTAGTTGCCTTTTAAATACGTGTATTTTTCCATTTTCTTTAATCTCTTATGGTAATTTATTGTACAGTTCACGCATTCTCTAAAAGCCTCCTCACGTCGTGAGGTGGTTGGTACTCCGGCTACACATCATTTTCCACCTTTCTTGTGCCATTAGATAAACGGAGCGTGTTAAGTGCGACTATCGGTGGAGCGCTACCTGAAACGTCTCTGATTTTTTCGTCTTGCTCGATGGGAGGACAAAATGGTCTCAGCCGACCGGTGTGGCCGAGCGGTTCTAGGCGCTTCAGTCTGGAACTACGAGACCGCTACGGTCGCAGGTTCGAATCCTGCCTCGGGCATGGATGTGTGTGGTGTCCTTATGTTAGTTAGGTTTAAGCAGTTCTAAGTTCTGGAGGACTGATGACCTCAGAAGTTTAGTCCCATAGTGCTCAGAGCCATTTGAACCATTTTGAAAATGGTCTCCCCTAGTATGATAGGTATATGAATACCCCGAGAGTTAAAAAATAACGTAATAATCCCAGAAGCAAAAAAGAAATTTGCCTTACAGTTGTGAATATTACCGAATCATCACTTTAATAAGTCTTGCTCACGAAATTATTATACAAATTATCTATGGGAGAGTGGAAATATTGGTACAAGCCGATCATTTGGGTTGAGGGAGCCAATATTGGCCCTGTGACTTAGCAAAAAAACCTACATTTGTAACTTTTGTAGATTCAGAAAAAGCTTTTGACAATGCTGACTGGACTACACTTTGAAATTCTGAAGATAGAAGGGGAGCGAAAGGCCATACTCACACTGCCCTGTAGCCACAGAAATAAGGCGCCGACGGCACCACACACAGTTTAGTCGTCGTGCGGGTTGCAGCCAGCACAGGCCGTACAGTTGCGACGGGACGGAAAATAGTGCGTTTGAAGAGCTCACACGAATGTGCATATACAAATGTTCGTTAAAAAATGTTAGTGCAAATTTCGGCCCTCACTTAAATCTCAACGGATGATTTCCACACTTGGTGCATTAGTACCCTGTTCCACACCCGCGCATTAGTTACAGTTTTTGAATTAATATTGCCCGCATCTCGTGGTCGTGCGATAGCGTTCTCGCTTCCCACGCCCGGGTTCCCGGGTTCGATTCCCGGCGGGGTCAGGGATTTTCTCTGCCTCGTGATGGCTGGGTGTTGTGTGATGTCCTTAGGTTAGTTAGGTTTAAGTAGTTCTAAGTTCTAGGGGACTGATGACCATAGATGTTAAGTCCCATAGCGCTCAGAGCCATTTTGAATTAATATTCACTCAGAGTAGAGTTTATGCTAGGAAACAAAAATTAGGTGATTAGTATAGCAAAATCATTTTTAACGATACAGTTCAATTAAGTTTTTATCATCGCTATTTATTGGCGTCGTCCTTATCTTTCACTCAATGCATATAGCACTAGTGAGACGGTTTACAGTTTTACTTTAATAATAATTTGACTCCGAGCCCCCAGTAGCAGTAATGTAGGCTGCTATAAGCGGAAGTTACTCAATCAACTCGAACAGAACCACGAGTCCCACTGTCCTTTTTGTTCTAGCAGTTTTGGCGCGAAACCACCTATCGCCATATGTTCACTTACGCCGATGTATACCTCATAAATGGTACTCACACAAATAATCGTAGCACTTCTAGTTCACCAAATATATGCTTGCACATTTGCACTATTAAACAATACTCTTTGTCGAAATAAATCGGCGCGAAAAATCCTTAATCAAACGACCACATGGGCCACCCACAAGTGGGGCTCGCTCGCCACATAGCGGCCAACTCCCCAACGACTGCCCAATGACTCGCTTATATAGGCTACCCCCCCCCCCCCCTCCCCCTGGTTATGCAAGCACCAATCTCACCAGTTAAGGTTACAAATTTTGATACATACATCCCTCAACAGAAATAAGTGCACCATCGGATCCTCGCTAAAAAGTACATCTTATTTCCTATGTTACATTAATTTCTAGGATTATTCTATCGCCCGTAAATGAAGTTTTAGTTTTCGCAAAATTTCGCCACTTAGTGCAGATTTGTTTGTTTCCATCTGTGCTGAATAGCTTTAGCATAGAACTGCATATAGCACTGTTTTTAGACGTAATCTATAGCGATCTACACATTCCGCTGCTCAAAATCTTTATATATATAATAATTAATTAATTATGGGCCATAAATTTTAACAATAATTTGCAAACAATGAAAACTATTGCAAGTTAAGTGTACAGTATAGCTTAACTAGTTTAAAATACGTGTGATGCCACCCAAAAAATTATATACTGCCATTCTTTGCGTCATGAATTTTCTATTGAATTTTATACACAATTTCCCATCAAACTTTGTTTATTGTTCTTTACGAGCTTAATTATTTATGAATCTTAACATATCACTACGGCAATCGATCCGCTATGACGAGACGTTTTTCACGAGCCCTCGCTCATCCCTGTAAGTTGTTATTTACTGTTTTTATTAATCTTTCAGTATTCGTGATATTAACCGATTTTGAGGGTACTATAACTTTTGCGTCTCGTGACTTGAAATAAAGATCGATCTTTCAGAAGGTACATATTGCTGACCACAGTCCAATGCCGCACCGCTCTTCACCGTAAGTTACACAGTTTCCGCGTAATGCGCGAAAAACCAAACAATGCCCCAAGCTGCGGGCCACGTGGCCGCCCGGCGACGGAGACATCTCACCGACCGTTGCAAACCAGGCGCGGGCGCGCCACGCACTTCCGTGAATGGCGCACCATGTCGCGTTCTCGCTCTCCACAAAGCAATCCTTGCATACTACATGTATTCATCTAGTAACGGGCGTTTGTACCATCACACAGTTCGGATGACATGGGACTTTTTAACCCCAAAACTCAGCAGCAAGCCAGCACAGGCTTCAACAGCCCTCCGACCATTCCACGAGACAGCGTACACGACAAGGTCGTTGACAAGCTGCCCGTCTTCAACATCCACCGTGTCACTTGTCAAAAATAGGCCTACAAGTATCCATCCGCGAGGAGGCCATTTAGAACAGAGTGCGAGCTCTAGACAGCCGTTCTGTGGTAGCCAGCAACCTGAAGATCTCCTCTGAACAGTGCCAAGGACTGTGCCGTCGACTTCTGTACACCAGGCTGCCTCCTCAATTGGGACTCGAAGAGACCAGCGACGTGCTAGTTGAAACTTAGTATAGTTGTAGTGTTGTTCTTCTAGCTGACAGGATAGTTTCAGACTGGACGTTTCTATTCTTGTCGGAATTAAAAGGGAATGGTCCTATCCGACGAGTCGAAACCTACCATGACATTTTTCATGCAGGTAGAATACACAGAACGAAATACACTCTCAAATTTTGTTCTGCTAAGGCGCTGTAAGTATTTTTTCCAATTGACATAGTTACCCATTTTTGCTCCAGGAAGTACAGCTTATCTAGGAGTAGGCATTAGGAGTGATTTAAAATGGAATGATCATATAAAGTTGGTCGTAGGTAAAGCAGATGCCAGACTGAGGTTCATTGGAAGAATCCTAAGGAAATGCAATCCGAAAACAAAGGAAGTAGGTTACAATACGCTTGTTCGCCCACTGCTTGAATATTGCTCAGCAGTCTGGGATCCGTACCAGATAGGGTTGATAGAAGAGATAGAGAAGATCCAACGGAGAGCAGCGCGCTTCGTTACAGGATCATTTAGTAATCGCGAAAGCGTCACGGAAATGATAGATAAACTGCAGTGGAAGGTTCTGCAAGAGAGACGCTCAGTAGCTCGGTACGGGCTTCTGTTGAAGTTTCGAGAACATACCTTCACCGAAGAGTCGAGCAGTATATTGCTCCCTCCTATGTATATCTCGCGAAGAGACCATGAGGATAAAATCAGAGAGATTAGAGCCCACACAGAAGCATACCGACAATCCTTCTTTCCACGAACAATACGAGACTGGAATAGAAGGGAGAACCGATAGAAGTACTCAAGGTACCCTCCGCCACGCACCGTCAGGTGGCATGCGGAGTATGGATGTAGATGTAGATGTAGATGTTATGGCAGTGGTTTGTACAGCCCTTCCTGCCTAGGGCTCGGACCGGCGAATAAGCAGAGGTAGCCATGACATAGGATGTAGCGCCACTCAGCGCGAAGTCCACAGTGCACACACGTGAATTTTCAGCCCTTAAAACATAACAAAAATGTCTCACTTCATAAATTTTTTGAATAACTTGCAGTTCACATCACACACAAGTAACAGGCAAAAGAAAGACCATCAAGGCAGTGTATGATGCTACATTACAGATAGCTTGCGTCAGTCAGGACCTTACTTTGTTGACATGTTTTATAACAATTCCTGTAGCACAGTCTTATGATGATTTTTGGATAATGTATACAGTGTTTCACTTTTGCTAACAATGAAATAGATACTTGTTTATTCCCTGCATTCGTCAAAATAATTTGAAGTCCCTGTGCACCAAACACACGTGTCAAAAGAAAAATTAGAGTATTGTGGCACTTCTCAGTAATTGCAAGTGTTTCATTTAGATAAAACTGTAATGGATTAGACTGCTACGGTCGCAGGTTCGAATCCTGCCTCGGGCATGGATGTGTGTGGTGTCCTTAGGTTAGTTAGGTTTAAGTAGTTCTAAGTTCTAGGGGACTGATGACCACAGATGTTAAGTCCCATAGTGCTCAGAGCCATTTTTTTTGTAATGGATTAAGAAATTGCCGTGCCCGTTGTTCTGCATATTGTGCTGCATACCAGGAAAGAAAATTGAGGATATGTTAGATGACGATCAGTTTGGTTTAGGAAAGATAAAAGCACCAGAGAGGCAGTTCTGACGTTGATAATGGAAGCAAGACTAAAGAAAAGTCAAGACACATTCATATGATTTTTCCACGTGGAAAAAGCGTTGAACAATGTCAAATGGTGCAAGATGTTCGCAATTCTTAGAAAAATAGGGATAAGCTATAGGGAGGAAAGACTAACATACAATATGTACAAGAACCAAGAGGGAATAATAAGAGTGGACGACAAACAACAAAGTTCTCGGATTAAAAAGAATGTAAGGTAGGGATGTAGTCTTTCGCCTCTACTGTTAGACTTGTACATCGAAGAAGCAATAATGGAACTGAAAGAAAGGTCCAGGAGTGGAAAAAATTCAAGGTGAAAGGATATGAATGGTACAGTTTCCTGATGAGATTTCTATCCTGAGTGAAATTGAGAAAGAATTACAGAATCTGATGAATGGGATGAACAGTCTAATGAGTATAGAATATGTATTGAGGATAAAAGTAATAATGGGGAAGTTAATGAGAAGTAGCAGAAATGAGAACTGCGAGAAACTTAACATCAGGGCTGATGCTCACAAAGTAGATAAAGTTAAGGGATTCTCCTACTTAGTCAGCAAAATAACCCATGACGGATCGAGCAAGAAGGACACAAAAGCAGACTAGCACTGGCAAAAAGGTCATTCCCGGCCAAGAAAAGTCTACTAGTATCAAACATAGACCTTAATATGAACAACAAATTTCTTAGGATGTCGTTTTGGAACACAGCATTTTATGGTAATGAAACATGGACTGTGGAAAAACTGGAACAGAAAAGAATCGAATCATTTGAAATGCCGTGCTACGTACGGATGTTGAAAATTAGGTGGACTGATAAGGTAAGAAATGCGGAGGTTCTGTGCAGAATCGGAGAGGAAAGGAATATGTGAAAAACACAGACAAACAGAAGGGTCAGGATGACAGGGCATCAGTTAAGACATTAGAGAATGACTTCCTTGGTACTTGAGGGAGCTGCAGAGGGCGAAAACTGTAGATGACAAAGATTGGAATAAATCCAACAAATAATTGAGGACATTGCCTGCAAGTGCTACTCTGAGTTGAAGAGGTTAGTACAGGAGAGGAATTCGTGGCGGGCCACATCAAACCAGTCAGAAGACGGATGATTCAAAAAAAAAATAAAAAGAGATTAGGCATACTTGAGTGAAAATTGTAAAATGTGGTGATGCAAACTGACAATGCAGAGATGGTTGAAGTTTAACTGTCCAACAAAAGAAATGAATTCATCTCTGCAAACGGTAAGAAAATTATTCTTACTCATTATATCAATTGCCAAGACTTTTTGCAATACACAGTCCGTTTCTTAATTTGTGGTCATGATTTACCTTTCTGCTGCTGGAGACAGAACCAAAGCTGCGGAAACAGTGATACCCTTGTGCTTATCATTGCTGTTGTTGTATACGAATATTTCATAACATAAATCGACTGCAGAAAGCGACTCTGTCATTTTATCGCTCGAAATAATAAACTGTGGTCTGCATGAAACCTGACTGATTGGCTTTATCTGCAGCTTTTAGAGGATAACAAGAATCTTCGTCTTCACGTCAGCTACGAATTTCTCTTTAGTATTATCCATTAATAATGTCTCCTCGACACGGTTGCTTCAGGTAATCTTCGTAATTTTTCGATCCCCTTTTTCCATACAATTCCTTTAAGCCAATCAACCAGGATTCAGAAGCCTGGAAGTCAGTAACGTTCACCTCATTTGCAATTCAGAACACCCAGTATCGCAGCTCTCTCTTGGCAATGGTGCACTGACACTCCGAGCAGTTCTAAGCCTTTCGAATAGTTTTTCATTCACATTTGTGCGAGTTTTATTTTTGGCACGTATTTCATACTTCATGTGAAGCTTCCTTCTATTTATACAAGTCATGTTAAGATTTTGCAAAACGAAACCGGCTTTGTACACTGCTTAGATTTAAGTGTTTTCTCCCTCGTTCATTTAACCAAAACATTTACAGTCCTTTCTTTGTCACTGAAAACTATTAACGTAAGTGTTCTCTCTGGGCTTGGAACGTATTCTAATCTTGGCTTAAATTATCACGACACTCATCGTTAGAACCACAGTTCATGGAACGGGCTGAGTTATTGCCTATTTCTTGTTATGTTTCCATAATTTATAACGAAATGTCGACATCATTGGAATTTATGTTCAAGAAATAAAAAAAATTAACTAATAAATAATGTATGTGTATGTAGGTCTTTAACAGAAGTAGGTGATTTTAATCGCATATCACATTCTTCAAGTTTCACTTTTGCAAGATTGAAAACATTAATTCGATTTCATATTGCTGTGAAACTCTGGAAGACAGAGGCTGTTAGGAAGCTTATGCCAAGAAATCACAAAGAAAATTAATTCCGTTTTATCTCCGTTTTTAACATTTAGAGATACTGCAAAGGCAACAGGTTATTATTATGGATATTAAATGAGGTGCAAAGTCAAGCGAATAGCAATTGTGAGAAGCTATCAACGAAAACTGAAATTCACTTTACAAATACCGATCGCGTTGTGCCATCTTATCTGTTTACCAATGTGCCGTCAGTCAAGGATATGTGCCAACCGTGTTGCGCATGCGCTGTCTGCTGCTTCCATGGCAGAGGTGTACAATTCTCCAGCCACCTGATGAGATAGGAATTTGCCAAATTTCAACATCTTTTAAAAGACACTTGCCGTGTGTTTTAGTAGCTAAAATTTTGGCATTGTGTTTCTTTCCGTGTATTCTTCCTGTTTAACAATTTCTGGGTAGGTTTCGACAAGTCGGATGGGACATTCCCTTGGTAGGTATTTCATTACTGTTGACTAAATACCACTTCAGTGAAGTACACTATAAGGTTTGTTAAGATTTTATTCTTTCTGACTGTAGCTTGCATTTGGTCTTCGGTTTTGAACCTGAAGTGAGAAACGTATATTTTCGTTTTAACATAAATTTATTGGGACTTCAAGATTGCTCATTATAGAGCGTGTGATTACAGAAACTTAAATTACTGTTTTTAACGCAATGATGTTAAGACTTGAAGACTACGTTCACTGAAGTGTGTGTGACTATTTTCAAGTATCCTGGAACTTATTTATTTTCTCTATCAAGCTGCACTTCTGTGTCCGTTATTTAAGAACCGTCATTCATTTTGTTTCACTTACTGAAGAACTTGCACCCATTTTGTTTCACTTATTGAAGAACTATCATTTCTTTCGTTCCTTCATGCAGAATGCTTTGTGGAAATTTTGTTCAATGAACTTTTGTTTGTTCTGTATACCTGGGCTATTTACTTGTGCCTATCAGCGGCGAACACATCATTCACAATGTACGGAAACCACAGTCGAAGAACATGGAACGGAGGCAGTAGTAGAGAATGTACTCAGATAGGGCTGTATCCAATCACCCAGTTTATTCAATGTGTCCGAACAATAGACCTTGCCGAGATGAGGTAGTTTGCATGGGTCAATGATAAAGAAAGCTATATCTTAGGTGCCTTTTCAGTAGTTGCAGGGGCAACATTCTGGATGACTCACCGATCTGCCCTTGTAGCGTTAGCCGTCATTGCCTTACAATGTTGATACTACTAACATCTGAACGCAAGAGGAAACTACAGCTATTACATTTCCAGAGGACATGCAGCTCTGCCGTGTGGCTTAGTGGTGATAGCATCCTCTTCGATAAGGAGGTGAAATAGTTCTCCATTCGGATCTCTAGGCGAGAACTACTCAGTCGATGTTGTCTTGAGGAGGAACAATATTTTGCCTTCCCAGCTCGGAGAGCGGAGTGTTAGATCTCTGAATAGGGTATGTAGGTTAGAGAATTTAAAAAGAGAAATGGATAGGTTCAAGTAATACAGAGAAAGGATCGGTGAAGTGCGGTGGCAGTAAGAAGAGCATTTCAAGTTTGATCGATACAGGCTCATCAACACAAAACCATACACGCGTAACACATACGTAGGGCTAATAGTGAATGGGAAAATGTAAAAGCAAGTGAGCTACTACGAGCAGTATAGTGAACGCATAACAGTAGCCAAAATAGCCACAAACCCAACAATCACCACCGTAGTACGAGTTTAAATGTGCCAGAGATGAAGAGAGCGAAAGAAGAACTAAAAGAAAAGCACGGAAATAAGCCTCACTTTCATACAAGCTTCGTAGATTTAACACAGTACTATTCAACACGGAAAACTACCAAAAAGAACTAAATGTAATAACACACACACACACATAGCACGAAACAATGCGTGCACTAGTAATGCAATTACAAACTCAAATAGAGAAATTGAGAGACAAATACAGGCTGATAAAACAGAAAGAACAGATTTTAATTGTTTATTACAGGAACTGTGAAAGACAGAAATACATCCCTCATGTTATTAGACGGAGGAAGGTTCAAAATTTTGTGTTCACACAGACATTACATTGTCCGCTCAACATAAGCGCCATGCATTGCCCGAGAAACATCGAAACGGTAGTCCACTCCATTTCACACAAGAATCAACAAGACCCCTTTTTACTGAACCGACACCTTCACCAGTTCGATTTCTCAGCCACAGGTTGGATGAAGACACTCTTTTACGTACCCTCACACAAAAAATCACAAGGCGTTTCTGCAATGGGTAGCCGCGCGGTCTGAGGCGTCACGGTGTGCGCAGCTCCCCCCATCGGAGCTTCGAGTCCTCCCTCGAGCATGGGTGCGTGTGTTGCACTTACCATAAGTTAGATTAAGTAGTGTGTAAACTCAGGGACCGATGGCCTCAGCAATTTGGTCCCATAAGTTCTTATTACAAATTTCCACAAGGTGTTAGGTGTGGTGACCTGGGAGGCCAAAAGCAATGAACATGATGTTGTTGTCCACGTCTTCCAGTCCAGCGTTGTGGGATGGTGTTGTTAAGGCAGGGCGTCGTCACGTACAAAAATAAAATCGTTGGAATCTTCACGAAGTTGAGGAAACAACCAATTTTACAGCGTGTCCAGGTATGAGATTCCTGTCACGGTTTCGTCCGCAAAAAGAAAGGTACTTAAATACTGTGGATAGAAACAACACGGGACATGTTTAGTTTAGATGGCTCTCTTTCATGTTCAACGACGACACCAGGATTTTTTTACCCCCAAAAATTCTTATATTATGGCGGTTTTCTTCTCCCTATATATGAAACGTCGATTCGTCCGAAAAGCTGAGTCGTTCGGAAAAAGTGTCCTCTGCCATATCCCGCAGAACGGAAATGCATAATTCTTATCTTCTGTTATGGTCCCCGGCAAGCAATTGCTGCTGTAACTGCAACTTAAAAGGCTTCATATGCAGGCGTCGTTTCAGAACACGCCACACTGTTGTTTGAGGAAGCTGACCTGTCCGCCTTGTGGACTTCCGAGGGCTCCGTGTGAACGCGTCCCTGATACGCTCGACATTTCCATCAAACGTGCGCCGCCATCCAATGCTCTCTCTTTGCTTATGCAACCAGCTACAAATAATTTTGAATGGCAATTATAAATCTGCTTCTGCAAAGGCGGTGGAAGGCATGTTGCACTTTAACAACGGACTGACTTCCCGCGAATTACAGCACACAAAATGTTCCCCTTGTGATATTGTCGCCATGTTGTTAGAATCAAACAGCTATGTCAAAACTTTGAAACTTCCTCTGTCTAGTGACATGCACAATATGTTCCTATCTTTTGTGCTCTCTCTGTAGTAAATAATTCAAATGTGCTCTTTCTTTTTGTATCACCCAGAACAGTCAAACACAATATACACATAGCCAAAAATAACAACACAACAAAATCCCACGCAAACAAGTATACACCGAGACAGAGAAACGGCTACATGAAGGACAGATCTCAACAAGAAATAAGATGCAATGTGGTACTGAATGATGTATAAGCACAAACTCACACATAAAATAAAGGTTTTCAAAGAACAACGCATAAAGATTGGATTCAAAGCGTGATTCAGTTACAAAGTACAGTCCAAAACTAACAAAAGACAGAAATGCACCAGAAGGCAGAAATATGCCAACTACTATGCAGCACGTGTGATGGAAGATACGTAGGACAAACCGGCAGAATACAGAACGTAACAGAGCCTGCAGAAATGCTACAATCTGCTCAACTTTCCAAGAACATTTAGAAGAAATTAATCTCAAGTCAACTTTAAGAGAGAAATACGTGAAAATAGGTACAGTAAATGATGAGAAACACTTGATAAATTTACAAGAAAAGGCGTCAAATATACAAAACAAATGCAGAAAAAATAACTATGCAAATCACACAATAAAGCCAAGACTTTCGGTCCAAACTGTACACCAATTAGGTTCCTTTAGAGTATGATGATATAATAGCTCCATATTCAGAAGTCACGTACAAACACTCACCCAACGGTTCTGAAAATTTTTCAGAAGTCACACCAACATACAAAAAGGAAATAGAAGTAATCCACTGAATTACTGACCCACATTACTGGCGTCAATTTGCGGCAGTAATTTGGAACATGTATAGTGTGTTACAATCTTCTGAATTATCTCTAGGAAAACGATCTAGCGACAAATAATCAGCACGGCTTCAGAAAAATATCTCTTGTTTGCAGCACAAACTGCCTCTTTATTTACATCGAGAGTGTAATCGACAGAGGATCTCAAAATTATTAAGTATTTCTAGACTTCCAGACGGAATTTCCGTTCCTCACAAGCAGCTTCTGTTCAAACTGCATGCTTATGGAGTACCGTTTCATTTTTGCTACTGCATTCGTGTTTTCCTGTCACACAGGTCACCGTTCGTATTACTCGACGAAAATCCATCAAGTAAAACAGAAGTGATTTTTGAAGTTCCCGAAGGAAGTGTTGTAGGTCCTTTGCTGCTCCTGATCTACATGGGCGATGTGGGAAGTGATCTGAGCTTCCATCTTAGGTTGTTTACAGCTGAATCTGTCATTTACCGTCCAGTAAAGTCGTCGGAACAACAAAACCAATTGCGTAATCATTTAAACAGGATATCTGTATGGTGCTAAAAGTGTCAGTTGAACCTAGATAACGAAAAGTTTGAGGTCAGTCGCATGAATATTTAACCGAAACGGAACGATTACATGATAAATCGCACAAATCTAAAGGCTGTCAGTTAATTCAAGTAAATACCTAGGGATTTCAATTAGGAGGAACTGCGATTGGAACGATCACATAGGAAATGTTGTGGAGAGGGCGAACTAAAGTATATGTTTTATTCGTAGAACACTTAGAAGACAGAACAGGTGTACTAAGGAGACTGCTTACACTACACCTGCCATCATCTTCGAGAGTACTGTAGCCCGGTATGGAATCCCTGCCAGATAGAACTGACGGACAGCGAAGAAGTTCAAGGAAGATCACCTCATTCTCTACTATCGTAGTATCGCTAAATAGAGCAAATGTGTCACGGACATGATAATCGTCGGGGAGGCAATCATTAAAACAAATGCGTTTTAGGCTTTGGTGGGATCTTTTCACGCCAACTTTCTCCTCCAAATGCCACAATAATCTGTTGACGCCCACCTAAGGAGGGAGCAATGATTATCGTAATAAAATAACAGGAAACAGAGCTCGCACGGAAAGCATTAGTGTTCGTGTTTCCTGCACGCCATCCGATAGTGGGATGGTAGCGAAACTGTTTGAATATGGCTCGATGACTCCTCTGCCAGGCACTTAAGTATGAACTGCAATGTAGTCATGTAGATGCATTACTAAGAGATCAAGTGAATGTGACTAACCATTCACTGTTTACACTAACTAATTACGTAATTGGCACAGGTCCCAAGACATGATCACAAATTCTCTACATCTGTCTACAGCTACACCTATGTGATTACTCTGCAATTCTCAATGAAGCGCCTGGCAGATGGTTCATCGAACGATCGTGAAGCTACTTCTCTTCCGTTCCATTCCTAAATAGAACGCGAGAAAAACGAACAGTTATGTCTTTCCGTGTGAGGTCTGATCTCTCTTATTATGATGATCATTCCTCCCTGTATAGGTGGGCACCAAAAAGAAATGTTTTCACACTCTGAGGATAGAACTGTTGGATAAAATTTCATGAGAAGACCATGCGGCAGCGAAAATCACCTTTACTTTAATGATTGTTACCCCAATTCGAATATTCTATCCGTGGCGCCGTCTCCCCTATTTCACGATAACACAAAACGAGTTGCCGTTCTTAGAACTTTTCTGACACCGTCCGTCGATCCTATCTAATGTGGATCCCAGAGTGCCACTGCAGTACTGCAGAAGAGGGTGCATAAGTGTAGTGTAAGTAGTCTCCTCAGTGGACCTGCTGCATTTTCTCAGTGTTCTGTAAATAAATCACAGTCTTTGCTTTGCTTTCCCCACATTATCTACGTGATCGTTCCAACATAAGTTACCCATAATTGTAATCCCTGTGTATTTTTATCGTTCGCGAATTAGAGTTACTTGGTTGTGAGACGTGAGAGTGAAGATACACAAATGGTGTGTAAGTAGAAAGTCGAGCCTATGTGACGCGGAATTGTTACAAGCGAGGCATCAAGACTATCAAAAATGTAGGAAAATTAAGAGACTGCAATAAAATCTACGAGAACTGGTCGTTTCAAGATGTGTCCAAAACATTAAATAGAGCTAATATGTGAATTATCGACGACCAACGAACACGACGACTTAACATCTGCAACGAACTGGTATGATCGTTTCGTTTTCGTTCAGGTTTGAAACTTTGTGTATCGTTATTCAGTGACCTAATCTGAGTGACTTTATCAGAATAACAAGCAACGTCAGCAAAAACTGTTGGTACCTAATCTTATCATTAACCTCAGTCATTGTCACCGACTAAGGGTCCCATTTCTTTGCAGCTATTGAATACCCAAGTGTCGTGGTTTAAATCAAAAGAAGACGTAAAAAACTGTCATTGTCAGTTTGTTTGCTTGCTGAAAAGATAATCGTAAGTAATTAACAATGAAATCTCAATTAACAACGTTGCTCATTAATATTCAGATGCGAAGTGATTCTTGTTAATTAAATGCAGACAAAGTAAAGTAATTTAAAGAAACGCTTGTAATCTCGTATGTAAGAAATGAAAAATTAAGCTTATACACTTAATCTGAGGATAGGCAGATCTTCGTCACAACAAAAGAACTACTCCCAATCACTCATTTACTTTTTAGTAACGAGCTTCAGAATCATTAAAATATGTGAGTAGTAAGTAAATAAGACAATTGTTTTCTTTATTCATAATTATTTCATAATGTGTCGTGTTGTAAGAAACGTACGTCAACTGTCTGTTACTACATTTACAGTCAAACAGTTCCGTATTCATTGCTGTCCGCAATATCGCTTGGATATCGAACAGGAGTGCCCTGTTTGATTGGCGACCGTGTTCATTAACTTCTCTCTTATTTAAATTGAATTTCTTGTAGTCACTTTGAATCACGTGATACCCCTGTTGACTTCTAATTTACGTAATGACACTGTTTTTAGTATTAAACGACATCCAAGTAAGTAGGAAGTGCAGGGGTAGAACAGGCTGTTCATTAGAATAACTTGTTGCACTCTTCTCTCCACTAACCGGTCAAAGTCTCTTCGGAGACGATAGCCTTGTCCAAAATCAAATTCATTAGGCATACACGATGACGCTCATATTATAGCATTAATCTACTAGTAAGGGCAGAGGTTACATAGTCTAAATTGGAAAACTTTTTCACGACCAGAGACCATTACACGGGGTGCTCGGTGCCTTGAAATGATGTCTTCTGGAAGAAACTTTGTGATTTTCAGAGTTTCGCCAGTATGCACAAGTTTAGTGACAGCGTTGCGGACCGGGTAGTCAGTCCAGACAATCCATCGATTCCCGTTTGCTGACTTCGGGAACCTCACCAAGAGGTCCATTCCAGTTCGATGGAATGGCGCTGTTCCAGGCGGTATTGGTTCCAGATGCCCCGGAGGTAATTGCGGCACGTGCTTCCGTTGCTGGAATTCCTTACAGTGGCTCACGGATCGATACAGACATGGCCAGTGAAACCTGCCGTCTCCACCAAATAATAACACGTTGTAAGCACACTCAAGTTCAAATCTGAATGCAGGGTCGTCAATAAAGTACAACAATTAACACGGAAAATACATCAACGTACAACCGAAACAGAACTAAACTGGACGAAGAGTGCTGCTGTTTAAGAAAGCATCGAAAATTTCAAAAGATGCAAACATTACAAACATAAGAAATTACTAGAATCTTACAGAAACGATGAATAGTAAATAACTACCCCTGGTGGGACTAGAGCTGGCGACTCATAGCACACCAGCCAACAACGTTTTCCGCTACTCCAGACTACACGCAACACAGCTCATGGCAATATTAAATGAAGTCGTAACATGCATTTTTTGCTAAATGTATAACCGTACGCATTTCTCCTCGATTGTGAAGTCCAACTGCTTGAAACATACTCGTTTCTTGGATATTAATTCATCAACTAATAGCCACAATCGCAACTAAATAAGTGTTTATTTCGTAAACAAGCCAATAAACTAACTTCTAACTTTCAGCGAAAGCTGACATGGTTAACATGATGACAACCACTAAATACTAAGAGAGTCACCTCACAGCTGGTAATAACAGACAGGTACGTAAATAAATAATAAAGCATCGCCAGTTGACTTTTTCTGATCTTCCCAAGGCCTTTCAGTGTGTATGTCATGTTCTACTCTACAAAATACTTACGTTTTAACGAATTCATAGCTACACACCGGTTTGAACCACACTTAAAAACATAATGTAAGATTGCTGAATAATTCAGACAATGCTTAGAAAGGTAGAAATTTTAACTGGGGAGAAATCAAAAAGGGCTCCACTGCTGTTCCTTTTATACACTCCTGGAAATTGAAATAAGAACACCGTGAATTCATTGTCCCAGGAAGGGGAAACTTTATTGACACATTCCTGGGGTCAGATACATCACATGATCACACTGACAGAACCACAGGCACATAGACACAGGCAACAGAGCATGCACAATGTCGGCACTAGTACAGTGTATATCCACCGTTCGCAGCAATGCAGGTTGCTATTCTCCCATGGAGACAATCGTAGAGATGCTGGATGTAGTCCTGTGGAACGGCTTGCCATGCCATTTCCACCTGGCGCCTCAGTTGGACCAGCGTTCGTGCTGGACGTGCAGACCGCGTGAGACGACGCTTCATCCAGTCCCAAACATGCTCAATGGGGGACAGATCCGGAGATCTTGCTGGCCAGGGTAGTTGACTTACACCTTCTAGAGCACGTTGGCTGGCACGGGATACATGCGGACGTGCATTGTCCTGTTGGAACAGCAAGTTCCCTTGCCGGTCTAGGAATGGTAGAACGATGGGTTCGATGACGGTTTGGATGTACCGTGCACTATTCAGTGTCCCCTCGACGATCACCAGTGGTGTACGGCCAGTGTAGGAGATCGCTCCCCACACCATGATGCCGGGTGTTGGCCCTGTGTGCCTCGGTCGTATGCAGTCCTGATTGTGGCGCTCACCTGCACGGCGCCAAACACGCATACGACCATCATTGGCACCACGGCATAAGCGACTCTCATCGCTGAAGACGACACGTCTCCATTCGTCCCTCCATTCACGCCTGTCACGACACCACTGGAGGCGGGCTGCACGATGTTGGGGCGTGAGCGGAAGACGGCCTAACGGTGTGCGGGACCGTAGCCCAGCTTCATGGAGACGGTTGCGAATGGTCCTCGCCGATACCCCAGGAGCAACAGTGTCCCTAATTTGCTGGGAAGTGGCGGTGCGGTCCCCTACGGCACTGCGTAGGATCCTACGGTCTTGGCGTGCATCCGTGCGTCGCTGCGGTCCGGTCCCAGGTCGACGGGCACGTGCACCTTCCGCCGACCACTGGCGACAACATCGATGTACTGTGGAGACCTCACGCCCCACGTGTTGAGCAATTCGGCGGTACGTCCACCCGGCCTCCCGCATGCCCACTATAGGCCCTCGCTCAAAGTCCGTCAACTGCACATACGGTTCACGTCCACGCTGTCGCGGCATGCTACCAGTGTTAAAGACTGCGATGGAGCTCCGTATGCCACGGCAAACTGGCTGACACTGACGGCGGCGGTGCACAAATGCTGCGCAGCTAGCGCCATTCGACGGCCAACACCGCGGTTCCTGGTGTGTCCGCTGTGCCGTGCGTGTGATCATTGCTTGTACAGCCCTCTCGCAGTGTCCGGAGCAAGTATGGTGGGTCTGACACACCGGTGTCAATGTGTTCTTTTTTCCATTTCCAGGAGTGTATGTGAATTACTTCCCACTTATCATTCAACAAGCAGAAGTGGCACTTTTTGCAGACGCTACAAGTGTAATAATAAATCTCATTAGGCAGAAAGCAACAGAACAGACTGTTAATGATGTTTTACAAAGAATATGATTTCAGGTTAGTGGTTCCCTGAAGATAGGCTTCCCTTAGAGGAAAACATTATATACAGTTCTGTAGAAGAAATAGAGTCACAGCAACAACTGACGTAGCACTTGAACAAGAGTCAGTAAATAGGGTAGTTTGTACCAAATTTTTGATGGAAAATGAACTGGAAGACGCGTATTGCTGAGCTTCTCAAACAGTTAGGTTCAGCTACTTTTTCCCACACAACTGCCAGTGTTGGAAACGAACGAATCAACCTCCTGACACGTTTTGCTTATATCCACACAGTAATGTCTTATGAAATAATTCTCTGATGTAACTCATTACTTAGGAACAACGTACTGACAACTGACTGCATAAAATAGAGCAGTAAGAATATTATATGGTGTTCGCTCGCTGTCGTTATTTAGGTAACTCTTCGAGGATTTGGACATTTTAACTGCACCATCACAGTACATATATTCGCTAATGATCGCCATCAATTGTCCATCACAATTTGAGAAGTATAATGATATGCATAACTACGAGATTAGAGGGAAAATGGTGTTTGTTACCCGTTATTAAAACTGTCAGCAGCTCAGTAAAGTGTTTAATGTGAAGCAACAAAAATTTTTGATCGTTTGTCGAGCGCCATTAAATTTCTGACAGGTGGCCAAGTAAGTTTTAACTCTAACATAAAAGCATTTCTCCTGGATATCTGCTTCTATTCCACCCACGAATTTCTATTTAAGAATTGGCAACCTATAAAATAAAATAAACTACCTTTTAAGTGTAGTGGGATGAATAGGAATAGTTAACATTAACACAATCACTTACCAAGTATATCAGGGAACTCACTCGTTCCACATCATTTTGATAAAAGAATCGTTCAGATGATCCATGCAGTCTCTAACCAACTATCTAACAGCATCATCTGCTACTTCTGTTTGAGGTGGTTCTGCTTAATGAACACTACTGCGCACGTGACCATTTATGAGTCAAGAGGTTTACTGAAGGACATTCTTGTTTACTAAAGGTCAGAGAATCAGCAAATATATTGCAATTATAAATCACGTGCTTCAATGAATGGCAATTCTTTTGGTAGAGAATGTCACTTTATAATGATCTTTGTAATGATTTACAATGGTCTTATAACAATCTTTATAATGCTTTATAATTGTCTTACTCAGCTGTGTCTGCAAGAAGATGACAACGTAGGTAAATTTAAAAAATAATTAATTTTCGCTTGTTGATATGTGCCTTCAGTTTTGTATGAAATGGCTGTCTCAGGTCTTCAAGTGTCTCTGCATTGCGTATTGAGCTCGATATTGTTGTACTTGGCCTCCTTGGCCATTATCTGATATATACTGTGACGATACAGTAAACATATTAATTCATTATTAACTAAAATATTTCATTTACTTGGACACATTCTGTATCTAATGCAACTGCAAATCAATGTGATATGTGGAGTAACCAACATGATGCGAAACTACGTAAGCAGATCAGTAGTTGGATCACTACAATGAGGCTGCCCACTTACAGCCTAGTATGTCACTACGAAGTCTGTCCCTCCCTTCCTTCCAATAAAAGTTTGCATGTGATGTAAGAACTCAGAGTCATGCACACGAATAAATGTATCCTATCTGTCTGATACAAAATAATACAGAAAACTGCGAGGAAAATTAAGGTATTTTTCGGAACTATTTAATGTGTAACTGAAATTCCATTGAATTATTATGTGCATTCAGATTAAGAAGCAAATTCACCCGCTTCTGCATGTCTTATCAGTTATCGATGATTTATATGCGTCAACACTCTGTCCATGAAAGTCAAGAGATAATTTGAAATACAGGTTAAACACAAAGATATGAGGCACTAAGAACCATACGCGTTCAGAGCCAAGAAATAAAGTTTTCAGAAAAATAGATGTTTTTGAGAATCAAGTCTGTAGGCAAACTATCTGCCTCATAGGTGCGACTTGTTTTTTAATCAAGCCTCAACATCCTACACTTCCTACAAAAGAAGCATGTACCCATTTTATATTACCAAATGTTAGGATTAGTATTTAGGATTGATATTATTAATGTTAACCCACAAAATTTTCACATATAGGCTATTGGCAATAGTGTTTTTTTTACTGTTATGTAGTTTTTAATTAATATAAAAGTAGAATGGGAATATAAATAACAGACAGTAATTGCACCAATCACGCAAATACCACCCATCCTGACACTGAGTGATCCTCGCTCTCGCCATTCCGTTTTCATGAATCTTATTGTCTGGGCTGAGGTTCATATAACACTGTCTGTTTAATTTAGGCATGAAATCTAGTAGTTTTGTTGATACTACGTGTTCTAATGTTTTAAGTTTTATCTAGTCGTTTTGTTAAGTCTTTGTGTCTCTAGGTTGATATTTGTCTTTTGCAAGGTATCTACAAATTGTTGAGAAATGACAAATTTGGTCTCAATCGGAATGTCTTGAAGAAAACAGTGGCCTTCCATGACCCCAATGAAGAGTATGTCACTTTAAATAAAAGATCAAGGCAATCTGTTAAAAAACTTCGTAAAATTTTTGAAATGTACATCATTGCCACGAACACTTTTTTTTTCCTAGTGAGATCGGAAACTGTCTTAAACGTTACGGTGGTGCATTCCTTCAAGAGCTTCCAGATTTTATGGAAGGCCTCAGTACAGCCAGTGAGCGTTCTACATCAACGAAAATTTGTACTTTGGGACCTTATGGAGGGGCTCTCCGCAGATATTCATATATAGAGCGTATGGGTACAGCATGAATGAAGCTGGTTCACCATAAGGTCAAAAGATGTCAGGAGCATGCATACATGCTGCAATCTCAAAATTGACGACAGTGTGCAGCCGCTTGTGGTTCTCAGCGCTTCATATAGGAAAATATTTCCTCAGCAACGCTTATAGTCTCATATTGTGTGTCGTCGCAGAACAGCAACCAAATTACGGAACTTTTTGACCGCTCTGTATTGGAGAGATACCCTTGAGATGAAGATTTTGACAGTGACGGAAATAGTGGGGAAACTTGAGAAACCAGTAATAACGCAGACGGCTCCAGCAGAAAAGGGTGAGTCTATCTCAATAGAAATTGGCAGAACGGTGCAAAGCAGGCGAAAATCTGGTAGAGAGCTAGAAGAGTAGGAAAGAGATGGGTACAGAAGTAAGCTGCGCGAGGTGCAGAGAGTTGCTCGTTGTGGTTATTGACACGTGTGCTATGTGTGTGTGTGTGGGTGTGGAGAGACAGGAGTGGGACAGGACGGCCGCTATCGCCGGACGAGTGCCGCTCTGCGCGCCTGCAGCTGTTGCGCCGTGCTGTCTGCTGTCTGCTGTATGCTGCCCGCCGCGTCGTGTCGCGTCGCCGAGCGCTGCTGGTTTTTGCGCCCGCCCTCCACAAGGCGGGCCTTTGTGCTTCTATCGGTATCGGCCGCGTTATTAGCGGCTTATCTGGCAGTGCGCTCTCCTCTGTGTATCGACCCACGCTGCTCTCTCTCTCTCTCCCCTCCCCACCCCCCCCCCCCTCTCCGCCAGTAGTACCGCGTGCCTGTCCCGTTCTATAGTCCCTGCCGGAACATCGGCTCTTCCGCTGCCGCTTTGAGTTACGTGGGCCCCCTGCTTCATGCTGTTCCATCCCATCTCTGGCACTCTCGCCCGAAAAAGATCCCCCCTTTTGTTTGCAGACTCTGTTGCCCGCGAGATCGTCAACTGTCCTCAGCTAGCATGTTACCTCGCGTCCCGCACTATTAAATAACGATATTACTTACCTTATGCATTCTGGACGCTGGACACAGCGACTGCGGTTAAAGCCTCGCGAGTTATGGCTACGTTTGTGAGATTCTTCTATTTTCCCTTTGCACATAGTTTTACTTTACGTTAGATGCTGTGTTATCATTTCACAAATGACACCATATTTCATAATGGTCGCCCAATCGTTGATATTCCTATATTCGCACTATATCACTCCAATATACGAAGCTTGTTAGCACTTGAGCTACAGCATTGGGTTGGCGCCCTTAAATTGTATTGTAGTAGTTGCTGCTGCTGCTGGCTGGTTCACTGCTGTATCTTCACGTTAATGTTGGCTCTATATGTATTCGTCTAGGGGTAAAAAGTTGATGTCCCGTGTTGTTGATGTGCTTCTTGATAAATAATGAACGTCAGCATAAGTGAACTTCGACTATTTATTGGCATGGTAGCCATCTTAACTCCGCTGACCACCCAAAGACGTTGTCACAGTACAGAGTAACACTTCTTTTACAACATCTTTGTATTGTTTTTCCAGATAAGACAATAACATACACACTTTACAAAAGTTCTATCAAGACTGAGCTGACGATGCTACTTGCTGCTTGTATTCATAACCTCGTCAAAGAACAACTAAGAGGATATGTGATTTATAAGTCAGGCATCCATCTGTTATTGTAATTTGTGCAAAAAAGTTATTAATTTACATTAAGTGACATAATTTAACAGGTCATTAAGATGACAGATAGAGTTGTCAACTTGTCAGAACAATTCTTTGCTGCAAAAAGGCCTTTTTTCAGAGGTCCATCTATTGACTTCTCTCATTTGCATAAATAAGTAAATAACGTGAATTATTAAAAATTACTGTGGTTCTCGTTTAAAATAGATGTGTTTACGTAAATAGTGAGTGAAAACAGTCCTAGTGAATAAATAGGTTTCACTGGGTAATTTTTATTTAAGAAGATGCAAAATAGGGTAATTTTTGTTTAAGGAGATCTAAAATACGCAAGTTGACCAATATGATTCGTATTTCATATTAATTATTTCAGTTGAATATACTGTTTTTACATAATGACATCTGCTGTATCAGTGTTCAAATGATGTTAACTTTTGTGTGGGTCAGTTATTAATTATATTTTGATGGGTTGACTGTTTATGTAGACATGTTATGCAATCATTGCTAACATACACAATTACTTTTCTATTATCATAATTGCTAGTTAAACTGGTTGAATTAGGAGGGTATCGCATACTTCGTTATAATAAAGCCTTCAATAAGTTCCGTTACAAGGTGCAAATGGTAAATTTAATGATGAGTGATAAACTCAGTTCTTCCATGCAAAGAATATCTTATAAATAATTTCTCTTTTCTGAACCGATCAGCTCTAGTACAGACATACAGAATCTCTGTGATTTCCACTACTCAAAAGAAAACTCACTATGGATCTTATACTTCATACAGTACACCATCTTTTTTTTCTTTTTAGCTGTACACACAACAACCACTTCGCAAATTTACTGAGAGTTGTTGATAGATGGGTGCAACGGTAAGATGTAAAATAAACCTCGCAGTGGCCCAAGGTAGTGTTATAGCGCCGCTGCTGGTAACGATTAGGATTGTGAAACTACCGGAGGCAACTGTGAAGTACCACAAGTAAGCGTAAACTACGGTAGTTTTTCTAGTAGCCTTCGTCAGCTAAGACCGTACCTGCGTTACCTACACGTTAGGCGTGTTGCATGGCTATCGGGCGTTACCCCATAACGATCGCTTTATTTACGTACGCGATCAGCGTCCTACCAGATTTCCCTAGAAACAGGAAGCGGCGAACCGTATATATATATATATATATATATATATATATATATATATATATGGTGTTTCAAAAATGACCGGTATATTTGAAACGGCAATAAAAACTAAACGAGCAGCGATAGAAATACACCGTTTGTTGCAAAATGCTTGGGACAACAGTACATTTTCAGGCAGGCAAACTTTCGAAATTACAGTAGTTACAATTTTCAACAACAGATGGCGCTGCGGTCTGCGAAACTCTATAGTACGATATTTTCCACATATCCACCATGCGTAGCAATAATATGGCGTAGTCTCTGAATGAAATTACCCAAAACCTTTGACAACGTGTCTGGCGGAATGGCTTCACATGCAGATGAGATGTACTGCTTCAGCTGTTCAATTGCTTCTGGATTCTGGCGGTACACCTGGTCTTTCAAGTGTCCCCACAGAAAGAAGTCACAGGGGTTCATGTCTGGCGAATAGGGAGGCCAATCCACGCCGCCTCCTGTATGTTTCGGATAGCCCAAAGCACTCACACGATCATCGAAATATTCATTCAGGAAATTAAAGACGTCGGCCGTGCGATGTGGCCGCGCACCATCTTGCATAAACCACGAGGTGTTCGCAGTGTCGTCTAAGGCAGCTTGTACCGCCACAAATTCACGAAGAATGTCCAGATAGCATGATGCAGTAATCGTTTCGGATCTGAAAAATGGGCCAATGATTCCTTTGGAAGAAATGGCGGCCCAGACCAGTACTTTTTGAGGATGCAGGGACGATGGGACTGCAACATGGGGCTTTTTGGTTCCCCATATGCGCCAGTTCTGTTTATTGACGAAGCCATCCAGGTAAAAATAAGCTTCGTCAGTAAACCAAATGCTGCCCACATGCATATCGCCGTCATCAATCCTGTGCACTATATCGTTAGCGAATGTCTCTCGTGCAGCAATGGTAGCGGCGCTGAGGGGTTGCCGCGTTTGAATTTTGTATGGATAGAGGTGTAAACTCTGGCGCATGAGACGGTACGTGGACGTTGGCGTCATTTGGACTGCAGCTGCAACACGGCGAACGGAAACCCGAGGCCGCTGTCGGATCACCTGCTGCACTAGCTGTGCGTTGCCCTCTGTGGTTGCCGTACGCGGTCGCCCTACCTTTCCAGCACGTTCATCCGTCACGTTCCCAGTCCGTTGAAATTTTTCAAACAGATCCTGTATTGTATCGCTTTTCGGTCCTTTGGTTACATTAATCCTCCGTTGAAAACTTCGTCTTGTTGCAACAACACTGTGTTCTAGGCGGTGGAATTCCAACACCAGAAAAATCCTCTGTTCTAAGGAATAAACCATATTGTCTACAGCACACTTGCACGTTGTGAACAGCACACGCTTACAGCAGAAAGACGACGTACAGAATGGCGCACCCACAGACTGCGTTGTCTTCTATATCTTTCACATCACTTGCAGCACCATCTGTTGTTGAAAATTGTAACTACTGTAATTTCGAAAGTTTGTCCGCCTGAAAATGTACTGTTGTCCCAAGCATATTGCAACAAACGGTGTATTTCTATCGCTGCTCGTTTAGTTTTTATTGCCGTTTCAAATATACCGGTCATTTTTGAAACACCCTGTGTATATATATACATATATATATATATATATATATATATATATATATATATATATATATATATATGTATATATATATATATATATATATATATATATATATATATATACGGTCGTCTAACGTATGAAACATTTTTGTTCTACACAGTTATCCTCCTTTATGTTACTTAAAAATAGAAATTACATACGAAAAATTTAAACTGTCAATGTTTAATTCAGATTTTAATTCAAAATTGTTGATGTGTGATGCAAATCTATCATATAGTGCCAGAAAACCCAATTCCTAAAAAACGCCCTGTGACTACATCAAAAGTAATTGCTTTGGTTAAATGAAAGCGGAGAAGTTATTCAATGAACTAATTTTTATCACTTATTCTTTAAGGCTATAAAATACACAATGGAATAAAACTGAATCAAGTCTCGTTCTAATTATGACCAAAATAAACAATCAAAGTAACATAAAAACAAAGAAAAGTGGTTGGCTACCTGTTTCTCTCTTACGCATCATTCATGTCTCTTCCCCTACCAATACTACCTGCAATCCGACGTCACTTTTGTACTGTACCAAAACTACCGAAAGGAAGTTTGGCAGAGCATATGACATACGGTAATGAAGAAACGTCCATAAGGCTCTTCGCCGAAAATGCTTTTGCTTGCATCTCCATTTACATCTACAGCGTGAATTACCTAAAACTTACGCCGCAAATACTGCAGAGATGGTAAGTGCTATTGATGTGCGGTTTTCACAGAATGGATTGGCAGTCAGGGACTCTTATTGTTAATCAACAGATTTTAATAATACTTAGAAAGTGTATTCTTGAGTAATCATACATTTTTTAAACGGACAATGTCTATTGACAGTAACAGACTAAAAGTAGGGTAAATTACAATGTCATTGACATTTGTTACAGGATTCCAGTGGGAATGATTTACGAGACACCGTAATTTAAAAAGTTTCCACACTGACACTGGTGCAATACCTGTGTTATCACACACTGAATGTCAATTCAAGTGCATACACTAGTTATGTGGATTCTGACCAATAACGAGACAACTGACCATCACAGATTGCGTTTCAAATGACCACCGGCAGCCGCAAAACATGCTTCCACTCTGGTATGGAACGACTGCTGCACACATGCTAGCATTTCAGCGGAGATGTCCGAGCAGGCTGTAGTAATACGAAATTGCATATCATCGGTTGTAGTTAGTATGTCCTTGTAGAAAGCGTCTTTCTGCAGAAAAAAGTCTACGGATGTCGAATCGGGGGAGTGGGCTGGCCAAGGTACAGACCCTCTGCGTCCAGTCCAACGCTCTGGAAAAAATTCGTGAAGACGTGCTGTAGTGCTCGTGCACTACGGGCCGGAAAGCCATCATGTTGGTACCACACGTCCCTACTAGTTTGCAGAGGAACGTCTTATAGCATTTATGGAAGTTTGTTAGGAGGCTGTGATACTTGTGTGGTGCCAGTCTTCTGTCTATGAAAAACGGGCCTATCAGTTGATGGTTCACCATCTCACACCACACGTTCACTCTCTATGGACGCTGACGTTCCACCCGACGAAGCTAATGGGGCGACAAACCAATAGTGCGTGTTTCGGCAGTTTACCTGGCCACGACTGGTAAATGGGGCTTCAACAGTAAAAAAGATACGCAATACATCCGGAGTATCCTATCTTAATGCCCATGTAGAGAACTCATGATTCGCATAGTCGTTTCCACGTGTTTATGGAGAGAAATGTGATAGGGATGGAATTATGTCGAAGGAGAACGCCACTTCCTCGTGCGACTGCGCGGGAACTGGCTTGCGAATCAACTGCAACAGTGGCAAGAACTCTAATTTCCTCATTTTCTGTCGGCAGTTGTCTCCTTCTTTTACTTTGTCTAGGCGTTACACTATCACTTTCATATAAATGGCTGAAGAGGTTGATAAATAGCTGCCGATATGGTTGAAGTGGGATACCTTGCCGCATGCAGCGTACAAGAACGACCTGCATTCTTCCTACACTCCATACACGCCATAAGCATGTCGGCTTTTTTTGCATAGATAAATCGATCATCCACTCACGACCTACAGCTTTAACTTTAACGCAACTGCCTAGCAAGTCGCAATGCTCTCAAGGTACACACAAGCACATTGTAACTAAATCTAAAATCTTGCCTAGCTACTACGCAGGTTGAATGGCACGAACAAGTGTACGGTATCTCGCAAACAGCTCGCACTAGAATGCTGCGACAAAGCAACAAACACCAGCGACATTCTAATTTACCCTATATTTAGTTCCATTAAAAAAAGGATGTGCTTGCCCAAAAATGCACTTCCTGAGTATCATTACAACCTGTTTATTGGCAAACGACACGAACCCCTGACCACAAATCCATTCTGTGAAATCCCCATATCAACAGCAATTCCCATTTCATCAATATTTGCAGTGCAAGTTTTAAGTGACTCTGCCTGCACACATCACAAACCGCGTTACGATGTGTGAAGGAGGTTGCCTTCGACGCCACTAGATATTATTTCCCACCTTCCTTGTTCCATTCGCGACTGGTGCGTGGGAAGAACGACTTTATGCAAACCTCCGTAAGTGCTCAAAGTTCTCTGCTTTTCAAGGTGCAATCATTTCGCGAGACAGTATGTGGGAGGAAGTAACATGTCGCCCGACTCTTCTTCGAAAGTAGGCTCTCGGAATTTCAACAGTAACACTCCTTGTGATACAAAACGTCTCCCTTGTAGCGTAAGCCCCTGTAACGCTCTCATCACGACTACGCCAAACCTTTCTGTTAATTCTGTTTGGTAAAGGTCTCACAGTAATGAAAACTCTACACTAGTGTCCAAAATTAAAGCAACGAACAGAAATTTTCCAATCTTGCGTTTATTTTGCCACAAAACGGTATAAACACGTGATAATAAAGAGGAAACACTATAAAGAACACACAACGTAAACAACTGCAAGATATACAACGGTAAACAAAAATGTTATTCGTTTTTTCCTGACTTAACGGACTATAACACACATTGCGACTGTTGGTTAATGTGCTCAGTAGGGGGTGTGACCATTTCTGGTAGCAATACATGCCCGGAAACGACAGGGCATGTTGTGAATGATGTCATCAATCTCATGCTGAGGGAATAACGTCCATTCTTCCTGCAGAGCTGCTCGAAAGTCTCGGAGAGTGGTTGGTGATGCCGACGTGATGCAAGCCGTCTCCCTAGTGCATCCCAGACATGCTGTACGGGATTCAAATCCGCAGAGTGACCAGGCCACGTCGTACGTGCAGTATATTCCGTTTCCACGAAATCGTCAACAACCCGTACTATATGAGGTCGAGCATTATAGTCCATCAACACGAAGTCTGGGCCAACAGCACCTCGCAACAGCCGCACATGGGGTCGCAAGACCTCCTCACGATACCTCTCAACAGTTAAACCTTGCCGATTCACCCGTACAATTCCCTGTCTACATCATTAGAGATTCTCCTCGATATCGATCTCTTTCCACAATGTTTTGGTCCCGGAATCGTGTTCCACGTTCCCTTCAGATGCGAATCCGACGAGAATCACTCCCCAGACTAAGAGGGATTCATCTATGAAAACGACATTGGTGACGTTCGACCGTCCAGGTGGCATATTGATGACTCCACTCTAGACTTTACCTTCTGAGAAGACGCGTCAGAGGTAGACATACAGCAGGTCTCAGACAGTAAGAGCCACTCTGCCGCAGCTCTCTGCAGACCGTTTGCCTCGGTACTGCACAACAAGGCGATACGTCGTACCCTTACAGCTAAATAATGGTCCTCTCTTGTGAAGTCACAAGTGGTCGGCCCTGCCCCGGTCTTACGGATACAGTTTCGGTCTCTACAAACTGTCGCCATATCCGAGAAACAACAGAACGATTCACTTCAAGCCATCGGGCCAAATCAGTCTGCGACTGCCCTCCTTCCTTTATTTGTGTGCCCCTCCACGGCAGAGCATCTGGTAGGCATCTTTTCTGTACCATACTGCACCGCCTGTGACTGTATCCAGAGCAGTTGTGAATGTGGGGCTATCCAGCAAACACTACCTTGTTTCATAGGTGCTGTGACACCATCACTGGCATGGTTGTCCGTTGACCGGAATGCTATCTTCCGTTCAGAAGACGATCGTATGGACATCTGGTTGATAGTTTGTTTGATTATGTCGCGAATTAGACGCAGGACGGGGAAACAGCGGTTTGTTGCTTTAATTTTGGACACAAGTGTATATTATACTAATTGTAAGCGACTATCCGGGAGTAACAAACGCGAATACAGTTGCATGTTGCCTATCTAACAGCTTCCAAAGGCAACGTACATTTGTTTTTCATTATCTCATACAAACAGTGACCCAATTTAAAGATTCAAAATGCTGGAATTATCTAGAGATATACACTGACGTGACAAAAGTAATGGGATAGAGATATGAACATACGCAGATGGCGTTACTATCGTATATACAAGATATAAAACGCCGTGCATTTGCAGGGCTTTCATCTGTATTCAGGTGATTCGTGTGAGAAAGTTTCCGACGTGATTATGGCTGCTGGACGGGAATTGATAGACTTTGGACGCGGAATGCTAAACGGTAGTCGGAGCTAGACGCTTGGGACATTCCATTTCGGAAATCGTTAGGGGATTCAGTATTCCGAGATCCACAATGTCAAGAGTGTACCGCGGATACCAAATTTCAGACATTACCTCTCACCATGGACAACGCAAAGGCCAACAGCCTTCACTTAACGACTGAGAGCAGCGGCGTTTTGGTAGTGTTGTCAGTGCTAAAAGACAAGCAACACTGAGTTAGATAATGGCATAAACCAATGTGGGACGTACAAAGGACATACCGGTTAGGACAGTGAAGCGAAATGTGGCGACAATGGTCTATAGCAGCAGACCATCGACGCGTGAGTGATTGCTAACATCACGAATTCGCCTGCAGCGCCGATCTAGGGCTTCTGATCATATCGGTTGTACCCTAGACAATTGGAAAACCGTGGTCTGGTCAGATGAGTCCCGATATCAGTTGATAAGAGCTACTGTTAGGATTCGAATGTGGCGCAGACAGCACGAAGCCATTTGCACTAAGTTGTCAATAAGGCATGTGTAAGCTGATGATTGCTCCATAATGGGGCGCGCTGTGCTTACATGTAATCGACTGGGTCATCCGGTCCCAATTAACCGATCATTCGATGGCAGTGGTTACGATCGGTTACCTGGGGACCATTTGTTCCCACACAACGATAGCATTTATATGGATGAAAATGTGCCATATAATCAGGCCACAATTTTTCTTGGCTGGTTTGAAGCACATTCTGGTCAATTCGAGCGAATGATTTCGCCTTCCAGACTATCCGACATGAATCCTTTCGAACACTTATGGAACATAGTCGACAGGTCAGTTCGTGCACAAAATCCTGCAACGGCAATGCCTCTGCAATTATGGACGGCTTTGGAGACAGCATGCCGCGTTGGGAAAAAGGAGGTCCGACAAGATGTTAGAAGGTATCCGTTAACTTTTGTCAGCTTAGTGTAATCTTATGTGAACGTTTTAATATAATAAGACAAGTATTGAAGTTATACACTGCGTATGTACTGTATTTTGAGACAGCCCAATTCACCGCGTGCAAATACCCAGACTACATTAACCTATTACTGAAGAATGAGGGCACATAATGGCTTGCAACAGACTTTATGTATAATTTCAAACGTTTGCGAAACAGGCCCTACAAGATCATGAAAAGAACAAGTACACTACCGCCTCAGGCATAACGTTAGTAATAACCGTATTCCGAACGCAGTTTTCAGTCAGTGCCCACACAGACCAATGAATGAATCTGCAAAATTATATCACTCTACTGCCCATGCTTTAGAAGATATGACGCTATAAACGTTGAGATGTGTGAAAAACTCCCTTTTACTTAAAACGGAGCGAAAATTACGCGGAATTTACCCATCCTGTTTTCTATAACAAGAGCGCTTGGCGATTTCCAACAAACTCTAAACACAATTTCAAAACTCTATTTGTTTCTTTTCGTCGCTTACATGCTTAACGTCAGATATTTAACACCTTAACTCATCTGCCGGCCGGTGTGGCCGAACGGTTCTAGGCGCTTCAGTCTGGAACCGCGTGACTGCTACGGTCGCAGGTTCTAATCCTGCCTCGGGCATGGATATGTGAGATGTCCTTAGGTTAGTTAGGTTTAAGTAGTTCTAAGTTCTAGCGGACTGATGACCTCAGATGTTAAGTCCCATAGTGCTCAGAGCCATTTGAACCTTAACTCATTTGTAACGTAATCAGGAGTTTGGAGCTACTTCATACAATGGGAATTCGATTCTTTAAGGAATTGGTGGTTTACTGGTACTCAAGAATCACTATAACAATTGTTTCGTAAGCCACTTCTTTCGTGGATAAATTGCATTTCTTGAACATTCTTTCAAGAATTTCAGCTTCCCACCTGATTTTCTACAGTTAACAGTGGTCATTACACTTAAGGTAACTCTGCACGATTACTCGAAAGTATTTTACCGACATTATAATGTGTTTTCACCAGCAGCGTAATCAAACAGTAATGGATTTCCTCGCTTATTTATGCACAGTATGTTACATTTCTCGAAGCGCATGGACAACATCTAGACTATGTACCAATTATTGATCCTCCGCAGGTCTTGCTGCATTTTTGTGGCTTTACCACCTTTCTATAGAGAACAGCGTCCTCTTCAAAAGCCTCGTGGAGCTTCCGATATTATCGGCTCGATAGTTATATATACTGTAAACAGCAGTATCCTTATAAGACTCCCTTGGGGTACTCCAGATATAATTGTTACATCTACACTGTTGTGGTTGGCAGGAGAGCCAACACCGTGTTACTAGAGGAAGCCGAAAGGCACGCGTTTTAGCTCACGCAGGCTGGCGTGAGGTCTGGGACAGGACAAGGAAATTAGAATTTAGAAAAAACGGACGTATCTGGTGGAATACTTAACTTTAATCCATTAATGGTGAACGTCGCTCTTGACGGTACATGATTCACAGTATCAATAGTAACTGGTAATGGCGCCTTGCTAGGTCGTAGCAATTGACGTAGCTGAAGGCTATGCTAACTATCGTCTCGGCAAATGAGAGCGTATTTTGTCAGTGAACCATCGCTAGCAAAGTCGGTTGTACAACTGGGGCGAGTGCTAGGAAGTCTCTCTAGACCTGCCGTGTGTCGGCGCTCGGTCTGCAATCACTAATAGTGGCGACACGCGGTTCCGACGTATACTAATGGACCGCGGCCGATTTAAAGGCTACCACCTAGCAAGTGTGGTGTCTGGCGGTGACACCACATACACTGCAAGATAAAAAAAACGACGCATCACGAAAGAATTAGCCGAATGTAACGGAAATCGATAGATGGGATGCACATGTACAGACAGAAAAATAATGACAATTTCAGAAAAATTGCTTGATTTATCCAAGAGTAAGCGCTTCACAAATTGAGCAATACCGTGTTGGTACACCTCTTGCCTTTACGCAACAAAATTATTCGGCTTGTCAGTGATCGACAGAGTTGCTGGATGTCCTCCTGATGAAGGATGCCGTGGCAGATTCTGTCCAACTGATGCGTTAGATTGTGAAAATACCGTGCTGGTTGGACAGCCCTGCTCATAATGCTCAAAACTTGGTTAGTTGGTCAGAGATCCAGCTACCTTGCTGGCCTAGACATGGTTTGGGAAGCACCAAGAAAAGCAGTAGAAACTCTCACCATGTGTGGACGGGCATCATCTTACTGCATTGTAAGCCCGGGATGGCCTGTCATGGAGGGGAACAAAGTGGGGCGTAGAATAGCGTCGACGTACCATTGCGCTGGAAGGATGCCACGGTTGACAAAGAAAGGGGACCAAGTATGAAATGAATAGCTTCCCAGACCATCATTCCTGGTTGTCACGCCGTATGGTGGGCGACAATGAGGTCGGTATCCCACCCCTGTCTGGGGCGTTCTCGGACACGTGTCCGCTGGTCATTGGTTCTCAGTTCGATGTGGGATTCTTCAGTAAAGAGCAAACCATCGTGGGCTTACAATTCAGCAAGATAACACCCGCCTGCACACGGCGAGAGTTTCCACCGCTTGTCTTCGTGCTTGTCAGACCATACCTTGGCCAGCGAGATAGCCGGACCTCCCCCCCCCCCCCCCCCCCCGCAGATGAGAAAGTCTGGAGGATTGTGGTTTGGGCCCCAGCCAGCTCGGGATTTTGACGATCTAACAAACCTGTTGACCTGTTGGACGGAATCTGGCACGATATCCCCAGGAGGACATCCAAAAACTCTATCAATCAAGCCAAGCCGATTAAATGCTTGCATATAGGCCAGAGGTGAATCAAAACAGCAGCACGGTCTAGGGCGCCTTGTCACAAATGGCTCTGAGCACTATGGGACTTAACATCTGAGGTCATCAGTCCTCTAGAACTTAGAACTACTTAAACCTAACTAACCTAAGGACATCACACAACACCCAGTCATCACGAGGCAGAGAAAATCCCTGAACCCGCCGGGAATCGAACCCGGGAACCCGGGCGTGGGAAGCGAGAACGCTACCGCACGACCACGAGCTGCGGCCTTGTCCCAGTTCGCGCAGTTCCTCCCATCGGAGGTTCGTGTCCTCCCTCGGGCATGGTTGTCTGTGTGTTGTCTTTAGCGTAAGCTAGTTTAAGTTAGATTAAGTACTGTGTAAGGTTAGGGACTGATGACCTCAGCACTAGAACTTACCACAAGTTTGCAAGTTTGAACCAAAACATTACTGACTTGCTCAAATTGTGAAGCTAGTTCTCTTGTAGAAATTATCCAATTTGGCAGTACAGGTATATCACATCATCAACCAATCTCCGTCTCATTCAGATAATTGGTGAGAACGTATTTTGCTCCCGAAAAGACTGCGCAGAACTGTATCGAATGCTTTTGGGAAGTCAAGCAACACGGATCAAACCTGACGAAAAGAGCTATCTGCATTCTCAAATATCTGTTTATGCCAGAAGTTGTAGCTCAACGACAGTCGTCCTTCTGGCGCTCTCTTCATCAAGAAAGCACCCAGTGTTCAGGCCACAAGTGGACCATCGGGACCATCCGACCGCCGTGTCATCCTCAGATGAAGAAGCGGATAGGAGGGGCGTGTGGTCAGCACACCGCTCTCCCGGTCGTTATGATGGTTTTCCGTGACCGGTCTCTTCATCAAAGGGAGAGGAAAATTAGGATATTATGGTGGCATCCAAATTAACCTGTGCCACAAACTGCAAAGTAGCTTTCGAAGTACAGAACTACATTACGGGTTCACTTTTAGGTTCATTTGCCTGCGTACAGCTGTTCGTGTACAATAACGTGAATTTAACATACTGTGAAAAATCTTAGCCCTTCATATGACACGTAAACACTTCACTTTCTGTTTCTACAAGTATGCGACTAGCTAAACAACAATGCGGTCAATTTTGATTTTGAGGAGGGGTAAGATACTACTTTGCGGCATAATATACCCTGATGTCTCCATCAACAAGGCTTCTAGCTCCGCGCCAAGATTTGCACTGTCGTAGTGTTGCACTGCTCATTCAGATATGTTGCAGGAGGCATATGAAACGGGAAAATGGTATTCAAGGAATCGTCTTCAGCTTGTGGGCTGTTTTGCTGCTATCATTCTTTCTCTACATACCTCTTGCAAATGGCACTGAAAAGGTGAACTATCGGACGTATCACGCAGAAATTCTATTCTCAACAGAGACATCCTCGTGCTTCGACTTCTACTGTTCATAGTATATAAACAAATAATCTACAACGAAAACGAATGCCCCTGCTGTGTTTGACAAAAACTTCGTGACATTATTGTTCCTCTTTCTTCGATTTTTTATATCATATCAAACAGATCTCCTACACAAAATAGTCACGAATTTTAGCTGAAGCCCACAGCTCGCCTTCGACAAAAAATTAACAATAACAATTCATTTAGCATCGATATACTATTTCGGTTACGGCTCAGAACAGGTTAGATTCAAATGAAGCACAGTAACCTTCCTTTCAAAATATTTCAGTTTGCATGATGTGAAGGTCGATGGCAGCATGTCATGACCTCACATAAATGCAGGATGCTTTACGATCGGTATCCCTGGGATCTGCAGTGTGATGACAGAGGCTAGCACGAGTCGGGTGGTTGTAATGAGTATTGGAATACTTTAGTAAATAAATTTACTTAACTTTGTCCTGTTACTGCACTCCAGGAACATAACTAATAACAACTATCTTTCTTGAATACAAATGACTCATTAACAAAAATTAACTGGATTATACAACAAGCAAGAAAACACAGTTCAAGTATTAGGTGCGTAATACATGCGCGAACTAGATGCTTCGAATCTAGCGAGATGAAGGCTATTCTAATCTGACGTGGCTCAAGACCTCTAGCTGACTCGGCCGGTACGAGCTGCAAGTCTCTCCGTGCCATACGGGGCCCTGCAAGCGCCAACAAGTCCAGAGAGGTTGCAAGTGCTGGACCGCTATCGATTATCGCAACCTCCACCGTGGTGTCTAACTTTGACCCCACATTGTGACTATCAGTCACGGATACTGGTTGGTTAACAGAGAGAACTAGGAAATGAGACGCTTAAAGTAGTAAAGGAGTTTTGGTACTTGGGAAGCAAATAACTGATGATGGTCGAAGTAGAGAGGATATAAAATGTAGACTGGCAATGGCAAGAAAAGCCTTTCTGAAGAAGAGAAATTTGTTAACATCGAGTATAGATTTAAATGTCAGGAAGTCGTTTCTGAAAGTATTTGTATGGAGTGTAGACTTGTATGGAGGTGTAACGTGGACGATAAATAGTTTAGACAAGAAGATAGTAGCAGCTTTCGAAATGTGGTGCTTCAGAAGAATGCTGAAAATTAGATGGGTACATCACATGACTAATGAGGAGGTATTGAACAGAACTGGAGAGAAGGGAAATTTTTGGCACAACTTGACTAGAAGAAGGGATCGGTTGGTAGGGCATATTGTGACGCATCAAGGGATCACCAATTTAGTATTGTAGGGCAGCGTCGAGGGTAAAAATCGTAGACAGAGACCAAGAGATGAATACACTAAACAGATTCAGAAGGATGTAGGTTGCAGCAGGTACTGGGTTGTTTGGGGAAGGAGACCAGACAGCGAGGTCACCGGTCTCATTGGATTAGGCAAAGAAGGGGAAGGAAGTTGGCCGTGTCCTTTCAAAGGAACCATCCCGGCATTTGCCTGGAGTGATTTAGGGAAATCACGGAAAACATAAATCAGGATAGCCGGACGCGGGATTGAACCGTCGTCCTCCAGAATGCGAGTCCAGTGTCTAAGGTACGGGGAGATGAAGAAGTTTGCACAGGATGGAGTAGCTTGGAGAGCTGCAACAAACCAGTCTGTGGACTGAAGACCACAACAACAACAACAACAGAGAAAACATGCTTCGTCCCTAAGAGAATTTAATCGTCATTCCCAATACGAAAACGTGTCTGTTTACTTTAAGAATATCAATGTTCGTGAATTTTAAGAGGAAAAATGTTGTTTTGGAAGGATAACACTACAAGTCATTTTACTTCGTTTACAGACTTTTGCACGTAACATACGTCCTAACAACGTCTAGATGCAACAATCTCCATATTAACAGTTTCATGTATCCCACTTTCACACTAAAGTTTTCCATTGTTGTATTGCTCTTCCGAATTAATCCTTCAGGTTATAACCGTCCACGGTAGCCTTGTTTATAACTGTTCAAAGAGTAAATGTTCCGTTAACTGAAAGTAGCTACTAACATCGACGCTGCTATTCCGTCCACCGGTGTCGTATACAATTACGCTCAACTTCCGTGAATAAAGCGCATCGTTGCTCACTATTACCATACCTATTGACGTAACACTTTCAAATTCATAATTCATCACTTTAGAAAATTACGCAAATAAGGATCTATCTTGCAGAAGCAACAAAGTAAAAACCCTCAGAAGATGCCACAGCTGTGGTGACACGTTTGAGAAATAAAATAAATAGTTTTCTTGGGGGAAGGCGGACGCTTTTAATACATTATTCTTAGAGACCGTCGAGATCATCCAAAGAGGGTGTCACATACAGAAGACACCTGCATAAACTGTCCCATATCCACTGTCTGTAGCATACCGTGACTCACTAGTGAGCGACAACAAGAAGCAGCAACTCGGCTGATAACCCGTGATTTCCATCAATTACATATAACGAAGATCCAAAGAAACTAATATTGTGTAGTGCCTCCACGTGCACGCAAAAGTGCCGCAACACGAAGTGGCATGGGCTCCACTAATGGCGGGAACTGACACAATAAATCGTGCAGGACTGTCCACAAATCCGTGAGAACACGATGGGGTGATCTCTTCTGAAAAGCACGTTGCGAGGCATCCCAGACAGGCTCAATAACGCTCATGTCTGGGGATTTTGGTGGTCAGCGGAAGTGTTTAAACTCAGGAGATTGTTCCTGGAGCCACTCTGTAACAATTGTGGACGTATGGGGTGTCCCATTGTCCTGCTGGAATTGCCCAAGTCCATCGATTTCCATTATAGGCTTGCGTGGCTGCAGGTGGTCAGACCGGATGCCTACGTACGTGTCACCTGTCAGAGGCGTATCTAGACCTAACAGGGGTCTCATATCACTCCAACTACAAACGCACCAAACCATTACAGAGTCTCCACCAGCTTGAACAGCCCCCTGTTGACATGCAGTGTCCACGAACTCACAAGATTTTCTCCGTATCCGCACACGTCCACCTGCTCGCTCGCTACAATTTGAAACGAGACTCGTCCGACCAGGCACCATGTTTCCAGTCATCAACGTCCAATGTCGGTGTAAAGGGGCCCAGGCGAGGCGTAAAGCTTTGTGTCGTGCAATCATCAAGGGTACACGTCCGCCCCAGCAGCTGAGTGGTCAGCGTGACAGACTGTCAATCCTAAGGGTCCGGGTTTGATTCCCGGCTGGGTCGGAAATTTTCTCCGCTCAGGGACTGGGTGTTGTGTTGTCCTAATCATCATCATTTCATCCCCATCGACGCGCAGGTCGCCGAAGTGGCGTCAAATCGAAAGATCTGCACCAGGCGAACGGTCTACCCGACGGGAGGCCTTAGCCACATGACATTTCCATCAAGGGTACACGACTGGGCCTTCTGCTTCCAAAGCCCATATCGATGATGTTTCGTTGAATGATTCGCACGTTGACATTTGTCGATGGCCCAGCATTGAAGTCTGCAGCAATATGCGGAAGGGTTGCACTTCTGTCACGTTGAACGATTCTTTTCAGTCGCCGTTCTTGCTGGATGGTTTTACGGCTGCGATGTCGGAGATCTGATGTTTTACTGGATTCCTGATATTAACGGTACACTCGTGAAATGGTCGGTAAAAATCCCTACTTCATCGCTACCTCGGAGAAGCTGCGTCCCATCGCTCGTGCGCCGACTGTAACACCACGTTCACACTCACTCAAATCTTGATTACCTGCTACTGTAGCAGCAGTAACCGATCTAACAACTGCGCCAGACACTTGTCTTATATAGGTGTTGCCGACCGCAGCGCCGTATTCTGCCTGCTTACATATCTCTGTATTTGAATAAGCATGCCTGTAACAGTTTCTTTGGAGCTTCCGTGTATTTGGAAGAAAAAAGGAACTGGACACAGTATATTAACAGTATTACACAATTTGTCACAGATGTGCTTCACTTTAATGACACCTTTGCAACCTGTGCCATCCGGATTGTTGATATCAGCATATGTGAAATCCACAGGAGGAAACGCCTGTGTAACATATTCTTCGTTCCCGCTTCCGCCCCCCCTCCCCACTCCCATGCACTGGCATCTTCCCCTCAAACCCACTCTGCTATCCCTCCCCATATCCGTCTCATGCCTCTTCGTTATCCTCACCTTCCACCCCAGTAAGTTACTGCTCACGACAGACGCAATCACAATCAGGTCTAAGTGCTCGGAGAGAGTAGCCCTGTGTGTGTGAGTTGTTGTTGTGTGGATTTGTTAGAGTTCTATTTCTGAGGAAGGACTTCGTCTGGAAGCTTAAATATATTACGCAACGCAGTTAAAGGGTCACATTTTCGTAATCCCGCGATTGTCTCTCACTTCGACGTAAAAATTCGAAATTTATTTCAAAGGTGTCTACAAATATCCTCCGCAATTTGCAAAAGCGTGGAGACTCGCGACGTTACCCAAGTGCTCGGCGATGTTGTAAACAGCAAGGTGTTGACACGTGCGGAAAAAAGGCCAGAGGTCAGAACTTTATGTAAGGTGTAAGATGGGCTAGTGATGTCACATTGGCAGTAGAGTCCTGCATGACCGAGTAAGCGAGCACAAAATACGAGATGGGGCGAGCACACCCTAACTGGATAGGCTGCCCGCACTAGTTCTTGACCGAGCACAGATGCCGTGACCGAATACGTAGCACGTAACTTCAAACACATTACACATGTCATTATCCGTGTGAGACTGCAGCCAGTACGGGCTTCTCATTTGTGGTGTGTCTCTCTCTCTGTAATCATGCAGTGCGAGGAAGCCAGTGCAGTAAGACGTAAGATTTAAACCAATGTTTACACATTGAAGAGACGGGAAGGTCTAAAAGCTAAGTATGGAGCACATTTTTGTTGGTTGTAGACGAAAACAGTGCGTCTACTGGGTACGTATGGTGCATAAACTGCTCCACATTATTGTGTTTCCAATCGGGAACCACTCATTTAAAGAAACACAGTTGCAAGAAACCTCACAAAGATACAGTTCCTTCAGGAATAACGGCAGTAATAAAAAATAGTATTACAGCAAAGTGTGTTGCAATGTGTGCTAAAGATATAAGACCTTTTAATGCTGTTTCCGGTGAAGGTTTCACAGAACTGGGCCAAGAATTAATACATCTAGGTGCGCATTCTGGAGGAGTTAACGTGGCAGATGTCATGCCACATCCCTCTACTATAAGCAGACATGTCAAAAAACAAGCTGATGCAATACGAAACAGCATACTGCCTTCTGTTATTGCGGAAGTTATTAATAAAACATGTGCTGCGACAGTTGATATGTGGACTGATTCGCATAATCAGGTGCACTATTTGACGCTTACAACACATTACATTAGCACAGATTGGTCTCTTGTGAACAATGTTTTATTTACAAGAAAATTCACGGACGTTAATAAGACGGGAGTAAATACTATAAAAGAAAGTGCTCTATGAATTTAGCTGTGTTACGTACCCGTTCTTGGCAACGTTACTTTTGCATTAAAAGAGAAAGAGAGACAGAGATAAATACATTGTGTGTGTGTGTGTGTGTGTGTGTGTGTGTGTGTTTGTGTGTGTGTGAGAGAGAGAGAGAGAGAGAGGCGTTGGATTTGTACAGTACAGTGGAGCGAGCCGGGGCGAGGCGAGGTGAGACGTCAGCGGTGACCGGCCATGCTCGGTTATCCGCGTGTCCGGAATCCGGACAACAGACATGGGGCGAGTACGTGACCGAGCCGAGTCGTGTGGGGCCGGACAGGAGCGGCTCGGTCTCCCCCATCAACAGGCGAGCCGTGACCGGTCAAACATTGAGTGTTGCAGCACTCTAATTGGCAGTACATTTCAGTACAGCTCTGCCCAATGGTACCGTGTAGGTGTCAAATGATGGGAGGGTCGTCACATCCTTTCTCAACCACTTTCCCTCTTTACGACGGAGATACGGAGATGCGCGATATACAGCGTTGAAATCATGCGGTTTTCTTATGGATTTCAGACACATCAGCGCATGCTATAGACACGAAAAGGCCTCAGGGCTTGGCATAAATGCCGGAAGTTAAGCAACCCCTTCCCAAGGGCGTTGATTCCACACATTTCAAGGGCGAAAACGACAGTTTACTGTGCGATGAGGAGCAGGGCAACGCTCTTGACAAGCTTTTATGCAGCTGACAGTCCTCCTTCCCCCTCCCCCCACCCCCCACCCCGCCTCACCCCGACGCTTCATTTCTTCTCCAAAGAAATCGTGGGCCAAGTTAAACGTTATCATTCCCCTTTGAAGCGTCGCACGAATGCAGTTTTTGCTCCGATGCCTAGGACTGAACATCTATTGACCGCTAAAAACCATGTGAGCGTGATCCGAAGCAGTAACGGATGTTTCTGCTCTGACGCCCTCGTGTCACTTGATCACAGGGAGAGCGACGTTGACATGTACGTGAATAAAATGTCAAAGGGTCCCTCTAAGAACCTCCAGTTGGAAAACATCGTTGTTGCGACCCCAAATCTTTGTTGGGCACTTTAGAAATGTTCCTGTACAGACAGGAAGTCATCGTCTCGCAGGCGCGGGTCTGACAGCCATCATCTTCGATGCCTCTTCGAATTCCCATGCAGCCAGCAGGCACTAGTGCACAGACGGAGCGCCAGTAGGCTCATTGGTGTCGAAATGGATCATAGCTGCTGGCAAGAATAATATACATGAGGATGGAAAATAAAACTGAGGCTTTGATTTCATCTTTAGTACAGACAGGCACAAGTTATGCAGTCCTGGCGTTGTGCTTGTTAACAGAAGCAAGACTGAACAAAAGTCAAGACACGAACACTGCATTTGTCGACATGAAAAAAATCCTTCGACAATGTAAAATGGTACAAGATGTTCGAAATTCTGAGACAAATAGCAGTAAGCTATAAGGAATGACGGGTAATATATTATGTGTACAAGAAGCAAGCGGGGACAATAAAATTGGAAGACGATAGGTTTACAATAGCGCTACACTTGTAACGTTCTTTTATTTAGAACACGACCGGTTTCGGGCTCTTATACGGCCATCTTCATGCGTCGTAACTTGGTGCTGTGATTTCCAGCACCGGGGTGGACGAGTACAAGATACGGTGTGCTACCAGCGAGCGCAGAGCATGTAGTCAAAACCGAAAGAGCAAGAACGGAGTTCTCTGACTAAAAAAGGATATGACAGTGATGAAATCTTTCGCCCTACTGTTCAATGCACACAAAGAAGAAGCAACGACTGAAATAAAAGAAAGGTTCAAATGTGAAATTAAAATTCGCGGTGAAAGATTACCATTGTTAAGATTAGCTGAAGTCATTGCTGTCCTCACTGAAGAAGAAAACTACAGAATCTGTTGGATGGTTGGATGGAGTGAACAGTTTAATGAATACAGAAAACAAATTGAGAGTAAACTGAACAAAGACGGAAGTAACAGGTAGCAGGAAATGAGGAAAGCGAGGAGCTTAATGTGAAAACTGGTGATCGCGAAGTAGACCAAGATAAGGAATTCTATTTTGGAAGCAAAACAACCCATGATGGGCGAAGGAAGGAGGACATAAAAACGGACTGTCGCAGGCAAAGAGGGCTTTCCTGCCCAACGGAAGTCTGCTCGTGTCAAGTATAGGCCTTAAATTGAGGAAGAAATTTCTGAGCATCTACTTCAGCAGTTGTGGTGAATCATGGACTGTGGTAAAACCGGAATAGAAGGGAATCGTAGCATCTGAGACGTGGTGCTAGAGAAGAATGTCGAAAATTACACGGACTATCAAGGTGAGGAGTGTAGAGGTTCTCCGTAGACTCGACAAAGTAAGGAACATACGGAAAACACTTACAAGAGTAAGGGACGGGATGGTCGGGTAGTTGTTAAGACATCAGGGAACAACCTCGATGGTACCAGAGAAAGCTGCAGAGGATCAAAACAGTAGAGGAAGTTGGATGTAGATTGGACTACATCCAAGAAATAATTGAGAAAGCTGGGTAAAAGAGCTACTTGCAAATGAATAGGTTCGCACGTGAGAGGAATTCGTGGCAGGCTGATCAAACTAGTCAAAAGACCGATGATAAAAAAAAATAAAAGAAAAAATTGTGGAATAGGTTTATATGATCTTTAAATCTGTATCTGAAATCTCAGACTGGACAACATATGGTACTGGGCACTTTTCACGCTTAACACTGCAGACGTCAATTTCTGACTTAGGTAATTGTATTACACATGATGTTGTAAAAATAGTGTCTCATATTCTTACAGGATATAGTGGCCTACTTGTGAAAATTAGAAAAAAGTGCTGTATCATTATGTCCAGGAAGGAATACTTGTCTGACACGTAAGGCATTTTGCTCGTGACCTGTCAGCAGTCAGTGGTGTGGGCGTTCTTTCTGCTGACGTTCACTGATCATTTTTCAGAGCCCTTGTCTGTGTCTGTACCCAGTCTTGCGACTCCAATGGTCTTGTCAGACCTTACAACAATCTCCTACATCACCAATTCCATACGTAACGGTTTGACTTTTTATGAGTAGATTAGTTATTCCGAGGAGTGTGAAATAACAGCCATAGTATCCTGCACGACGATGTACCACCCTACTTTCTACGCCTAGTACTACAATGACTAGCATAAATGTCCAGTTGCATGGCTTCCACGTCCAACTGACTTCAATACATTGGAATTCTGTTTATTGTAACATTTGAAGCCGTCAGTGTATTCTACGCACATCGGCAACATAGACATGTTATGGTAGCGTACGTCCCATGCATTTGGCCAAACCCCAGGACAGCTAGATGTGTTCACACAAGTTGATGATTCTTTCAGCAGGTGGCCTAAAATACAGGGTGTTTCAAAAATGACTGGTATATTTGAAACGGCAATAAAAACTAAACGAGCAGCGATAGAAATACACCGTTTGTTGCAATATGCTTGGGACAACAGTACATTTTCAGGCAGACAAACTTTCGAAATTACAGTAGTTACAATTTTCAACAACAGATGGCGCTGCGGTCTGGGAAACTCTATAGTACGATATTTTCCACATGTCCACCATGCGTAGCAATAATATGGCGTAGTCTCTGAATGAAATTACCCGAAACCTTTGACAACGTGTCTGGCGGAATGGCTTCACATGCAGATGAGATGTACTGCTTCAGCTGTTCAATTGTTTCTGGATTCTGGCGGTACACCTGGTCTTTCAAGTGTCCCCACAGAAAGAAGTCACAGGGGTTCATGTCTGGCGAATAGGGAGGCCAATCCACGCCGCCTCCTGTATGTTTCGGATAGGCCAAAGCAATCACACGATCATCGAAATATTCATTCAGGAAGTTAAAGACGTCGGCCATGCGATGTGGCCGGGCACCATCTTGCATAAACCACGAGGTGTTCGCAGTGTCGTCTAAGGCAGTTTGTACCGCCACAAATTCACGAAGAATGTCCAGATAGCGTGATGCAGTAATCGTTTCGGATCTGCAAAATGGGCCAATGATTCCTTTGGAAGAAATGGCGGCCCAGACCAGTACTTTTTGAGGATGCAGGGACGATGGGACTGCAACATGGGGCTTTTCGGTTCCCCATATGCGCCAGTTCTGTTTATTGACGAAGCCGTCCAGGTAAAAATAAGCTTCGTCAGTAAACCAAACGCTGCCCACATGCATATCGCCATCATCAATCCTGTGCACTATATCGTTAGCGAATGTCTCTCGTGCAGCAATGGTAGCGGCGCTGAGGGGTTGCCGCGTTTGAAGTTTGTACGGATATAGGTGTAAACTCTGGCGCGTGAGACGATACGTGGACGTTGGCGTCATTTGGACCGCAGCTGCAACACGGCGAACGGAAACCCGAGGCCGCTGTCGGATCACCTGCTGCACTAGCTGCGCGTTGCCCTCTGTGGTTGCCGTACGCGGTCGCCCTACCTTTCCAGCACGTTCATCCGTCACGTTCCCAGTCCGTTGAAATTTTTCAAACAGATCCTTTATTGTATCGCTTTTCGGTCCTTTGGTTACATTAAACCTCCGTTGAAAACTTCGTCTTGTTGCAACAACACTGTGTTCTAGGCGGTGGAATTCCAACACCAGAAAAATCCTCTGTTCTAAGGAATAAACCATGTTGTCTACAGCACACTTGCACGTTGTGAACAGCACACACTTACAGCAGAAAGACGACGTACAGAATGGCGCACCCACAGACTGCGTTGTCTTCTATATCTTTCACATCACTTGCAGCACCATCTGTTGTTGAAAATTGTAACTACTGTAATTTCGAAAGTTTGTCCGCCTGAAAATGTACTATTGTCCCAAGCATATTGTAACAAACGGTGTATTTCTATCGCTGCTCGTTTAGTTTTTATTGCCGTTTCAAATATACCGGTCATTTTTGAAACACCCTGTATCTGTTACAGTGAGTGGTAACCAAATTGAGCACCTGCTTTAGTGTCACCAGACAGATGGCTATCGTCGGACAAAGTGGTCTATGAGCCGTGCACAGCTCGTGTTCATCCCATTAATTGTTGGTCATCTTCTATTACGGTAGTGCCACCTCGTTTTCTTATTCCGTTTACCGGCGTCACTAACTTCCTGCCTTACTTGCTGTGAGTGGCAGCAGCAAAACGTATCGATAAGCGCACTGTCGTACCTTCTCTGGAGCGACCCATAGTATTTCTGGGTCGTCGTGTGTCGGGTAGTCGGTGAGTGGGAGACGCACCAGGAGTGCAGTCGCGCCGGAGAAGCAGTCGAGTCGGTCGGAGCTGCTGGCGGCATGCGTGCGTGGTTGGAGTGTGAGGTGCTGCTTGCGAGTGCTACGAAGTTCGTCACCCACTGATCTTGGACATGAAAGTTGAGTCCTCACCTAACTTACTATCGAGCCTCAACTGTTTACATTTCTTCGTGTGTTCCCGGTTGTCACTTTGGGACATTCCCACGAGCAACAAAGTGCGTGTATTTAAGTCGGCAAAGGTTCCAGCCGTCTTCCTGTGAAATTTAACTTAATTTATTCCCTGTCATGGAAGTTCACCAGCGGTATCTTCTGCCTTGTGACCGTTGACGTTCCGGTTACCTGCCCTGGTCGTTGACGTAGTTTTCGGCAGTGTATTTTCCCCATCGTGTTGTTGCTGTCCAGCACAGCTTGTAGTTCGACAGGTAGGGTGTTGTTGATCGTTGTGGGCGGCAGTATTCTGCATCTGGTGTATTGAAACATTGTGGTCGTTTTGCTGGTTGTGTGGAGCAGAACTGATTTGGTTGATTGGTCGGTCAGCTGTCTGTCGCTTCGGTTGCCTCCAGATGAAGAAGTCGTTGAACGCGCTGCCTGTCTCACCTAATTGGGAATTAGTGTTACAATCCCAGGCCGATCCTTGGAAACTTCTGAGCGCCGTTCCTTTCGCGTTAGGTAGTAATTTCCCTTTTTAGATTTTAGTTATTTGGTTGATGTGTGACTTTCTGCCGAGTATCAATAACTCTTAAATTAATGTTCTTTTCTTGCCCTTAAGGCATGAGATTGTTATATTTTTATATGGGGCCTTCAGCCGAATTTTACTGGAGAGGTTTTAAGATAAGGCCTTCTCCCTCTTAGACTGAAACTCTTCTTGTAGGGCTTAAGCCATTAAATTATTCGTTGGTGAGTGCCCTTTAGCCGAGTTTTTAATATCTCTTAAATTAATCTTCTTCTCTTGCCCTTAAAGCATAAGATTGTTATGTTTTGGAATGGGGCCTTCAGCCATTTTCCATAAAATGTTTTAAGATAAGGCCTTCTGCCTTTTGATTGAAACTCCTCTTATTGCTTAATATGCAACCTCCAGCCTAGTTCCATTAAAATTAAATTGCTTAGGCCTTCAGCCGATTAGATTGAAGATTTAGAAAGTATTCTTGGGTGAAACCTCCAGAAGAACCTCGTATTCCAATTTTGCTTAAGTCTTGTGTCTTGGATTTTGAATGTGGCTTTCAGTCGATGTAAAGTTAATCAAAGGAGGTCGATTAAAGTTTTGAGTGTTTTGCATCCTCGTTGTAATACTGTGTTGATAAATAAAGTTTGTATGTTGAGTACAACTGACAGGAACTCATTTTGGCCCCTTTCCACAACCTAATCCGCTATACCCTTCTAGCCCAGGCATTCCAGTCTGCATCTGAAAATTACTTGTTTCAAGATACCATGAGGATGAAATCAGAGAAATTAGAGCCCACACAGAGGCATACCGACAATCCCTCTTTCCACGAACAATATGAGACTCGAATAGAAGGGAGAACCGATAGAGGTACTCAAGGTACCCTCCGCCACACACCGTCAGGTGGCTTGCGGAGTATGGATGTGGATGTAGATGTTACTAGACCTCCATGGTAACCACAGTGGCTATTCTTGACAAAACCTAGATTAGATCAATGTGTTCTCTCTCTCTCTCTCTCTCTCTCTCTCTCTCTCTCTCTCTCTCTCTCTCTCTCTGTGTGTGTGTGTGTGTGTGTGTGTGTGTGTGTGTGTGTGTGTGTGTGTGTGTCTCTGTTGTCATGTTAATGAACGGTTGTTGCATACTGTATAGAAGGCGTTTTAATGTTGTGTTCCTATACAGTATATTAGTACTTACTCCTGTATGAAAGTCGCATGGTTCTTAGCTAATTCACTTATGTTTTGTAATAGTACACAGTAATAGTTGTATTAATAACAAATCCAAAAGATAAGATGAACAGCTGATATTATTACTTTTTTATTTGGGATATGTTAGTAAAACATCTGTTTAATACAAGTCGTGATGTATAATATGTCAGTTATTTATTAGCTTCGAAACAGAGCTCCACGCAATTCGCGATGTCCTTCGAAACTTGTAGTGCAAGCTTTGAAAACTGTGTATTTTCATATAACAATTCCAAGTCTTTTCGTAATACTGTTATTCAGGGTGATGCAGCTAAGACCGGCAACCACAAATATATCCAGAATGAGCAAATACATCTAGCTGCGGTTTGCGCCAAGTTACGGCGGGTAATATGGCGAATTTTCTGATGTTCGTAAGTAATTTTTATAGTTTATAGTCGACGAATTACGAGACCAACTTTGGTTTTTCTAATGGGACTACATGCAACTTTTTTTCTGTGGCATTGTAAAGAAGCTAAGAGAATTTCAACGACTTAACAAGTATGGGACTTGATCAAACAGTATCAAGATAAATGTAAGCAAGCATGTAACTCAGATACGATTCGTGTGTTTATTATCAAGGCTGTCATACCAGTTGCTTGATATGCTGCCTTTGAGGATTGCTACGTGATGTAGATTGACTCTGCAGAAACAATACTGTACGTTGAATTTCATCTGGAGTTAATGGCAGCATACGCTCGTATTATAAAGTATTTGATGCCTCTAGGAGACGTCGGTGTTTTCTAACAGTTCTCTTGTTTTAATTTTCGCCGTAGATAAAAGTGTTAAGTCTGGTGCATGTGCAGACAATTTTACTTTTTCTGAACGACGGTTACAAACTTCTCCATATGTTATCTTGAGATGATTTCTCATTACATATATGAAATGGTGGGACATCCATCAAGCTGGTGCCACACTGACTGCCTTAAGTCCCGTGGGACGTGTTCCAGTAACTATGGCAACAGCATATCTTAGGAACTCGAGATACGTGTGTGTATGTAGATTTCTATCAATAAAACAGGGACCAATGATATGGATCTTGTAAAACGCGCACAGGAGGTTGATAGATCACGAGCATTGTTTTTGTTCACTTCTTTGAGTATGCGTGGATTTTAAGCTGACAATTAGTGCATACTGCAAAGATTGACTTACGGTTTGTACACGATGCTCCTTCGTTAAAAAAACTTTTTTGTATAGATACGCTGCATCACTGTGCCCCTTTAGTAGATAACATTTAGAGAACTGTAACCAGTTTTGGAAGTCATTGCATAAAGCTGTAGATAAGTGAAATACGACGAGGATGAAATACAATGTAAACCAGTGTTTGCAGACCACTCTTTTCGTTGATCCTTTCGTTCTTCCGAGATGTCTCTTAATGACACTTGCATTGTGTGTTACGGCCGCTAAAATGTTACTGTAACTTCTTTGATCAATTTCTCTTCTTCGTCCTTGCCGTATTTTATTCTCCGATTTCTGAAACTCTTTTTTATAATGTTTACAAAGCAGATCGCGAAAGCTTTGCACATTCTGTGTACTCTTCACCTTACTATCACACGGCTGCTGCAATGATTTGTTACAATATTAACTTTTTCGATCGTCGCAAGCACCGTGTAAGTCTCAAAATGCTACGAGCAAGTTATCTGGTTACTGCCACAGGATAACACGGACTTCAAGCGCTCAGGTAGACACAAGAACCATATCTGAGTTACACGTTTGCTTACATTTGGTACAATACGACAGATGTTTGTGGAACATCTTCTCCTGACCGCGGAACAGTGATTTGCGGCGCTGTTAAAAAATGGATCAAATGGCTCTGAGCACTATGGGACTTAACATCTGAGGTCATCAGTCCCCTAGAACTTAGAACTACTTAAACCTAACTGACCTAAGGACATCATACACATCCATGCCCGAGGCAGGATTCGAACCTGCAACCGTAGCGGTGGCGCGGTTCCAGACTGAAGTGTCTAGAACCGCTCGGCCACTGCGGCCGGCTCGGTGCTGTTGTCTTGATACTATTTGATCGAGCCCTACACTTAACAATATCGTTGAACTTGTCTTAGAAACTTCTTTCAAATGCCGCAAAAAAAGTATACAGATCCATCAGGGGAAAAAAGTCGATGTCGTAATTCGACGACTTTAAAAGGTAAAAATTACGTGTAAACGTCAGGAAATTCGCCATGTTGTCCGCTATAACTCAGCGAAAACCGCACCCCGATAAATTTATTCATTCTGGATTTACCGTACCTGGTGTGGTCTAGCTCAACTGCCTCAACCTGTACATAAAAGAAACGAACAAAATTCGCAAGTTTAAGATTAGTAAAAAAATATCCACACACTTCTGCAATCCTACCGCAGCTTTGTAAATCGCAGTTAAAAACCGTAATATAACTCCTGTTGATACTCTTTGCTGGCATGTAAACAACGCAATGAAGCTTTGAAAACGAAGCTACGCTTCGAATTGTACACTGAAGTAAAAACTCCATTGTAAGGACAGTAGACACATTGTTTACAATATTTTCTAGTTACGAGCAGAGTGTATGAAACATTTTTAAATGCTCTGTATCTTTTTGTATGACAAACAGCCTTACGATGCCGAAAATACACCCAATTGTTTAGGTAGTAGGTTTATTGCTCTGTGTTACGTGGCAGAAGCGACACTCGGCTACCCCGCTCGCAGTGGTGGAGTGAACCGCCTCTCGCCTGGACCTCCACCTCCGCATTGCCTGCGACTGTACCGAGCTGCGCTGCGCCGTACAACTGCAGCTCGGTTGCAGCAGGACCGAGCCGGCTGCGCATGCGCACGACCGACCACCTCTCTCTGGGGGTGGGGTAGGGGGCTCCGAGCCGTGCTTCCTCTCAGTGCGTCGTTAGACGGCAAGCGGGCTGGGCGTGTCGACGACTCCGGGCTGCTCACAGTCCCCCACTGGACGCTCCTTCTCGGCGGATAAGCTGTCGAGTCCCGCGCGTGCCCTTCGATCCTGGAACGGGAAGGGAAGCCCTCTGCAACCGGGCTCCCGCGGCGACGCTTTAAAGGGGACGGCCGCGACCGAGTGCCATGTTTACCGACGCCCAGCCGGAAACTCGCTGATCCGGCCGTTTCTCGCCGCCAACTCGGATGGCCGTACGTGGAGGGCTCCACTACTGAGGTGAGGCCGGCAACTGCATGGTTACTCTGCAGTTTTACGTTCAAGTGCTTGGCAAGAGGTGCAGGGCACACTCGAATGACGAATGCAAAAAAATGAACCCTTAAACATATCTCCAATTTCAGCAGGGTTGTCATTCCTCCTACTACACGTGGGGAGTAATAAAACATGGCATTCGGAGCAGAAAGTTGCTGTTTGAAATTTGCACAATATATTTCGCCACAAAACGCCTTTGTATTACTGATTGTCATCGAAATTGGCTTTTGAATACCGTGACACTTTCTAGCTTACTGTGATAACACAAAGCAAGCTGTCCTTTTTCTATGTCTTATGTCAGTCATATTTGATAAACATCCCATATCGGTCAAGCAATTTCTTAGGGGATTCATTGGGCCTTGTAACTGTTCTGCGAACAGTATCTGTTTCGCCTTCTGTTCTGCGTTTTGTATACGAACCTCGCAATATAAGATATTCACAACTTCCGTCACCCGATGTTTACGTGAAAGGACAACACCCATATTTATGTCATTTATCATGTAATAAAAATTCAGGTGCGTTCTCCTAGTACTCGTGTAGAGACCATTGCACTTTTCATTTTTTTTACAGGTTTATTGCTCTCTTAGACCTTTGAGAGATCTTGTCTGTCTTTCTGTAACTCATTTTTATATCTTGCTGACTTCATTCTGCATTAAACGACGTCACCATTCTCGAACAATCTAAGAGCTTTAATCATTCAGTCTCCTAATATACTTGCCGGCCGGAGTGGCCGCGCGGTTAAAGGCGCTTCAGTCTCGAACCGCACGACCGCTACGGTCGCAGGTTCGAATCCTGCCTCGAGCATGGACGTGTGTGATGTCCTTAGGTTAGTTATGTTTAAGTAGTTCTAAGTTCTAGGGGACTTATGACCACAGCAGTTGAGTCCCATAGTGCTCAGAGCCATTTGAACCATTTGAACCTAATATATTTATACAGCTCAAGAGAAGCAAAGCTCCTGTCACACTTCCTTGGGAAAAGTAACGTATAATTTCGGCTTCACTGGACGATTTCCTGTCAGTTACTGTGTACTGTGACACTCCTGACAGGAAATCACGAATCTAGTTTCACGCCTGAAACAACAGTTCATAGGTACGTGATTTTGTTAGAAGCCGCTAGTAAGGAGTGTCGAAAGCCATCTTTAACTCTAAAAATATGGGTCAACTTCATTACCTATCTCGTTAACGCTGATTATTTCGTGTGAATACATAGCCAGCTGTGTTTCACAATAACGATACTTTCTGAACCTGCACTGGTTTTGCGTCATTAGACTGTTTGTTTGAGGTACCTCTTAATGTCTGCACACAATGCATGACGTATACTCTTACAAATCTATGTTAATGTATAATTTTGCAGACTGCACCTGTTTAGTTTTTTTTTGTGATGTAGTGAGCTGTAAAATTCACTACTCTTTCGTATTGTGAACGATTGTAATTTCTGAAAATGGAGCTAGCCTGTCACAGACTCTGAAATGAAAGTACTCGTTATTCAGTCTGCATCAGAAGAGTTTCCCTTATTAATACTTAGATTTCTTTGCTGTATTAAAGGAATTTACTGTTAAATTACCCTTACTTGTAGTTAGTTTAAATTTTGGAATATTTACTGCATCTTCTGTGATAGAATTTAGGAAAGACGAGTTCCATAGTGTTGCCGCCGTCCGTAACTCTATTATGGCTATCACACAGGGAAAGGGATTATTTTCTCTTATCAGTCGTATACTTGCCTCACGACCATAAGTGCTTTGTTTACGTATAAAGAGTCTGCGTCTTGAGAATTATTTCCCAGAAGCACATTGTGTAACGAAGACAGCTGAGTTTCTGTATTGGGCACACTCTCAGGTCTTAGGGTACTGTTAGTCATCCCGAGGCATCAACATCTGTTTGTCGGTGCGCTACAGCGGTACTGCTACCTTCATACGTCGCAAACCACTTTTTAGCGTTTAGCGGAGAGTTCATCGTATTACAGGACATCATCCGTTATCCGCTACCCACCGATAATCTGAGTGCACTTATGCATGAACTCTCCCCAAGCCAAGTTGTGATGAGTGACAGGGGGGTCATCGCGTACGGCCAGTCTACAGTGCTCTGCTCCCTGAATGGTGCCCAGATGGGCAACAGTCAGTAGTGGCTTCTCCGATTCTGCTCCGTCTTCAGTTCGCCAAGTACGGAACAGAATGACCTGATCTCAAAACTCCATATTTATTGATAATAAGATACTACAAACACGGGATACATTGCAAAATACTCACTAAATCTTAAAGTTTTATGTGTGCTATTACAAATGCTCTGTGTCCAGCAACAGCAGCAAGATCAACGTCTGCACGATACATAAATTCGTCAGAAACGTTACACAATGTACCTGCTTTTACAGAAGTTACGGTGGCTGTTACCCTGTTCTTTATTTCTTCTACCGTCACGAGGTAGAGGAGAGAGGAACACGCTTTCCGGAACATACCCCCACAAGAACAAATCCCATGGAGTCATGTCTGACGATCTTGGGGGCCAACACTGCAGGGCGGTGTCTCGGGGTCCCGTGCGACTCATCCATTGTTGAAGGATAGTGTCACTGAGAAATTGATGTACATCGTTGTGGTGGACCTCCATCCTGTTGGAGAATGAAGTCCTCAGAGTTGTCCTTAATTTTTGAAAAAAAAAAAAAAAAACGGTTCTGTAGGATTTGAAGGTAGCTCATTCCAGTCACTGTGTTTTCCTCAAAGAAAGAAGAGACCGTGCACTTTTTCACGAGAAATCCAATTCGATATTTCGTTGTGGGGATTTTTAAAGAAAAGTTTGCTCGTCTCCCCTTTACCTCGTGACCTGGAAGTAGTGAAGAGCAGCCTGACAGTCGCCATAACTTCTGTAAAAGCAGATAAAATCTGTAAAGTTTATGGCGAATTTACCTAACGTCTAGTGTTGTTCGTGGTGCTGCTGGTGGACACGTAGAACACTTGTAAAGAAACTAAAAACTATTAGATATTGTATTTTACAATTCGTCCCAAGTTTGTAATACGTTACTATCAATAAATATGGAGTTTTTAAATGAGGTCATTCTTTTCGAAACACCCCGTACATGATACGTAACGTACAAGCGCAATTTTTCACATTTCCTGATCCATTCACGGGTGGTGCGTTCGAAGGAAAACTGTACGGGAAGGAAGGGAGGAATACTTAATTTTTTTCCTTTTTCACAAACCTTGAGAAATGAACTCACACAATTTTAACACAATGGACTAAAAATTTTGTCCAACACTTTCTTCACAGTGGACACAGGCCTCCCACAAAAATAATTAATATTTTAAGAAGATAGCTCCAGTATGCATGTACCTGATAGATGACATGTTTCCTGTAACGGCTCCACATTAGAGTCTACGTCTTTAGCGTTGGTATGACGCTCTGGCGCTTTAATAAAATAATCACACTACTACATACTCTGCCAAGACGTGCTGAATAGTAATGCTCTGAAATTCTTATGTGAAGTGTCTTGAAGTCTTTTAAATAAAACAAACTTTACCGGCATCAAAGACAACTTCTTGAAGATGTTGTCCACGTATTGGTAACCGTGGGCCCAAATCGAAACAGTGTGAAGAATGATCGAAGGCACGAACTCAAGGTGTCTGATTCTTGCAGATGTCGCAGCGCTCGTACGTGGTCTGGCATTGTCATGCTGAAGCAGGCCGGCCGCTATGACCGAGTGGTTCTAGGAGCTTCAGTCCAGAACCGCGCTGCTGCTACGGTCGCAGGTTCGAATCCTGCCTCGAACTTGGATGTGTGTGATGTCCTTAGGTTAGTTAGGTTTAAGTAGTTCTAAGTTTAGGGAACTGATGGCCTCAGATGTTAAGTCCCATAGTGATTAGAGCCATTTGAACCATTTTGCTGAAGCAGTGGCTGCTCCATCTGTGAACGAACTCTTCTGCGGTTGGAAATTCGATTACAGCACGCTGTTTCTCCCGCCCAGACATACCCCAGTTAAACAAAAAGTCGCAACACCGAGAAAGAATTGTGCGAAATAAATCAAACTTGGTAGTTGTCTTTCTACATCTGAAAGATGTCTATATCAAATTCTGCACCACTCGCATAAGAGTGACGGTAGTAGCCTCACTGTGAGGGTGCAAATCGGGTTTGCTTTAAATACACGCTATAACGGGTATGAGCGTTAATTACAGGGTTATTACAAATGATTGAAGCGATTGCACAGCTCTACAATAACTTTATTATTTGAGATATTTTCACAATGCTTCGCACACACATACAAAAACTCAAAAAAATTTTTTAGGCATTCACAAATGTTCGATATGTGCCCCTTTAGTGATTCGGCAGACATCAAGCCGATAATCAAGTTCCTCCCACACTCGGCGCAGCGTGTCCCCATCAATGAGTTCAAAAGCATCGTTGATGCGAGCTCGCTGTTCTGGCACGTTTCTTGGTAGAGGAGGTTTAAACACTGAATCTTTCACATAACCCCACAGAAAGAAATTGAATGGGGTTAAGTCGGGAGAGCGTGGAGGCCATGACACGAATTGCTGATCATCATCTCCACCACGACCGATCCATCGGTTTTCCAATCTCCTGTTTAAGAAATGCCGAAGATCATGATGGAAGTGCGGTGGAGCACCATCCTGTGGTACGTTTAGCTCCCTGCTTGCTTTATTCGTCGACTTCCGCGGGCTACGCGTGAAACTTGGCCGCACGCGTTCAACCGTTTCTTCGCTCACTGCAGGCCGACCCGCTGATTTCCCCTTACAGAGGTATCCAGAAGCTTTAAACTGCGCATACCATCGCCAAATGGAGTTAGCAGTTGGTGGATCTTTGTTGAACTTCGTCCTGAAATGTCGTTGCACTGTTATGACTGACTGATGTGAGTGCATTTCAAGCACGACATACGCTTTCTCGGCTGCTGTCGCCATTTTGTCCCACTGCGATCTCGAGCGCTCTGGCGGCAGAAACCTAAAGTGCAGCTTCAGCCGAACAAAACTTTATGAGTTTCTCTACGTATCTGTAGTGTGTCGTGACCATATGTCAATGAATGGAGCTACAGTGAATTTATGAAATCGCTTCAATCATTTGCAATAGCCCTGTACTTTCGAGATTGGACGTGGTGATTTGACGCTGCTCAAGAACGCCTTTAAGGCGACGAAGGCGGCAACATGAACACGTCACTGACTTTGAACAATGTCGAGTGATGAGGCTACGAGAAACCGGGTGTTCCTTCTGCGATATTGCAGAAAGTGTTGGCAGGAGTGTAGCCACTGTGCGTGATTGCTGGTAGCAGTGGTGACAAAGTGTACGGTTGCAGGAATGCCGGTCTCCGGACGTGCACGTGGCACCGACTGGTAAGACCATGGTATTCGGCTTATGGCGCGCATCGTACTGCGTCTGCAGAAACAATGTGAAGAGCAGCCGGAACCACAGTGACACAACCAACTGTTACAAATCGGAAAGCTCCGAACCAGACTTGCTGTAGCACGAATACCACTGATCCCAAACCACCGCGATTTGCGACTCCAGTGGCGTCAAGTGAGAGATCGCTGGCCGTCAGGGTGGAGCTCTGTCGCTTTTTTTGATGGATGATGTCGCTGTCTCGGTGCCAGTGGTGACCGTGTGTTGGTTAGATGGAGCGCAATTGTGGGCCTGCAACCACCCTGTCAGCTTGCTAGACACACTGGACCTACACCTGTAGGTATGGCCGGTGGTGCGATTTCGTATGACAGGAGCAGCTCTCCCGTAGTTACCCCTCGCACCCTGCCTGCCAGTCTGTACGTCAGTCTGCTGACTCGACCTGTTGTGCTGCCATTCATGAACAGCGTTCCAGGAGTGCTACCTGACAGGGTAACGCTCCCCATATACGGCTGCTGTGAACCACTACGCTCTGCCGTGTGTCGACATATTGCTTGTCCCTGCACTTATGGGACTGCCGGACGGCAGCTCCACTAATAGCATTAACTGTCCGTGTATGGCCGGCCGGCGTGGCGGAGTGGTTCTAGGCGCTTCAGTCTGGAACCGCGTGACCGCTCCGATCGCAGGTTGGAATCCTGCCTCGGGCATGGATGTGTGTGATGTCCTTAGGTTAGTTAGGTTTAAGTAGTTCTAAGTTATAGGAGACTGATGACCTCAGAAGTTACGTCCCATAGTGCTCAGAGCCACTTGAACCATTTTGAACCATTTTGTCCCTGTATTGACCAAATAACTTCAATGAGCATGAAACTCCATACTAAAAACTGACATCCAACACCAGTACAACACGTTGCAAGCACGTTTGCGCGTATGCATTCAACATTCTGGCGGTTACACCAGTTATTAGTGTACAAGCATTTCACATCTGCAATGGCTTATATCGCGCCTACATTGGCTTGTGATCTTGTTTTTTTTTCTTTTCTTTTTCTTTATTCGATTTCAATTCCCCCCAGAGGCGGGGGGGGGGGAGGGGGGAGCGGTGGGCTGGCAGCAGCCTACAGAAAAATTAAAAAACATAATGAGAATAGAAACAAACAAGAAAAACTGAGACATTGTAAAAAAACTGTAAAATGGCGGTAAGTTGTGGAATTTAAAATTTAAAACACTGTGGTGACGATGCGGATGAAGACACACAAGAAGTAGACAGGCACAATTTAAAAAAGCACGGTGACAGTCTGGTATCTGTTCGCATGAGATAAAAAACAGAACTACTGACAGTATGGCAGCTGTTCGCAACAGTGACAGGGGACACACAACACTGAACACTCACTTATAATAGGACTATACAGGTGACACAAATGCAGATGGCGGAGGTGGGTGGACCCGGCCCTATGAAGGGCAAAAGGGGGGAGCTGGGGAAAAGAAGAAAGGGGGAGCCGATGGAGGGAGGAGTCATAGAAAAAGGGGGGGGGGGCTGCGTGGACGCGAGGAGTGGGAAATGTAGTGGAGGGGAGAGCAGAAAGGACTGAGGGGAGAGAAGGGAGGCTGAGAGAGCGTAGGCAGGGAAAAGCAAGATGCAAGGGGGGAGGAAGAGGGAGCCCAGGGAAAGAACAGGGGAAAGGCTGGGGTGTGAGGATCAGATTTGATAGGAGGGATAAATGGACGGAGAGAGGGCATCATCTAGGAGGGAGAGTTGACGGACGCCACCTTGGGAAAGGAGATGAAAGTTGTAGAGATGGAGGGTAGGGGGTCTCAGCAGTGAAGGCGCAGCAGAGGGCGGGGGTTAGAGAGGAGAGGAGCAACCAGGGGGTGAGGGGGATCAAGGCAGCGGGAGGTGTAGAGTATGCAGATATGTTCGAGGAATAGGAGCAGATGGGGGAAAGGAATCAGGTTGTAGAGGGTCCATGTGGGTGACAGGAGGCACATACACAAGGCGAGGAGGAGTGCATGGCGCCCGAGGATATGGAGGGACTTGCAGAATTTGGGAGGGGGGGGGGCGGCGGATATCCAGGCAGGAGCAGCATAACAGAGGATGGGACGAGTTAAGGAGTTGTAGGTGTGGAGGATGGTAGAGGGGTCAACCCCCATGTCTGGCCAGAGAGGAGTTTGAAGAGCTTTGGATTGGATAGAGCAGAGATGAGGGATCCAGGTGAGGTGATGGTCAATGGTGGGGTCAAGGTAGGTGAGGGTGGGGTGTGGTCTTGCAGTGTTAGTCTCTTAAATACGTTACAATGACAAGTGCATTCTCGAAATTTCATTACCCTACATCTACACGGATACTCTGAAAATAACATTTAAGTGCCTGGCAGAGGGCTCATCACCTTCACAATGCTCTGTTATTCCAGTTAATTATTTCCTGCAGCTGCGTTTTTTCTCCATCAATGTATTTACGTTACACATTTCTATGTTACATGCTACAATTCAGAGCCCTCTAGCGGCAGAGAGTTGCAACTTACTTCAACGAAGCGGTAAGGTCTACCGACTAATATTCATGATACCCAATAACTCAACCGATATTGAGAACAGAATAAAAAAGATGTTACTTTTCAGGGCGCCCCCGTATTTCCTCTGTTTATTGCATTATCCCGACTTAGTCGGGATCCCGCAATGACGAATACTATTAAAGTGGCCCGAGTAGTGTTCCACAGGTAATTTTTTCTGTGGATGGCTTATTACACTTCCTTGGCGAACAGGTCCAAATCGATGTATGTTGCAGTAGTTGTGCAGAGATGACAGCACTGACTTTCGTACAGAGCTACATCGAATCAGCCTTCGCACTGAAGACTACTAAAGGGTTTCTAAAATGAAACTCACTTTACATAATTCCAATGCTGTGTTGGTATCAAGATCAGCAATTCAATATATTTGTAATTTATTAATAAATAGATATTTTAATCAATTTCGAATCCGTACAAGCATATTTATGTTTTACCTTACATCACTCCTAAATAAAAAAGTGGTCAAATGGCTCTGAGCACTATGAGACTTAACATCTGAGGTCGTCAGTCCCTAGAACATAGAACTACTTAAACCTAACTAACCTAAGAACATCACACACATCCATGCCCGAGGCAGGATTCAAAGGTGCTACCGCAACAGCAGCGCGGTTCCGGATTGAAGCGCCTAGAACCGCTCTGCCACAGCGGCCGGCGATAGCCCTAAATACTTTATGGTTGTTATTGTTTCCTCTAACAGATGATTAAGTAATGACGCTGTATCCCCACTACCTCCTGTTCGTCCGACGCTGCTTTCCCTTGTGGCGATGTATTCTGAGATAAGCGTGGCAAGTTGTTCGTGACAGAAAGATTTAAGAATAGTTCCACACCTAACTTGATATAGAACCGAATGGATAAAAAGGTAATAATCCAGGCTTAAAGCCTAACGCTCATCAAAGCTTTGGGAATTATTTGCTGCGTTAGAGATGTCACAACTTTTAAGTCGCACGATATCACTATAAAAATTCAAACCTCGATAGTTTCTGCTGTTGTATAGATTTTCCCTCCATTCCGTATTCTTTTCAGATATGCCATGAATCGTCATGAGAACCGCTCCTTTTTCGTACTTTTGCAGAAAAAGAGATAATTGATAATAACTGAGACAAAACGGGAAGATCAGGCGGTGTACTCTACCGCCTTTAATTTGTTTCCACTCTTCCAAGTATTGGGTTAATACGAAAATGCTACTTCCTCAAAGCCAAAATTATTGCGTAAGCGCTGCGCGGGATTAGCCGAGCGGTCTAAGGCGCTGCAGTCATTGACTGTGGGGCTGGTCCCGGCGGAGATTAGAGTCCTCCCTCGGGCAGGAGTATGTGTGTTTGCCCTTAGGATAATTTAGGCTAAGTAGTGTGTAAGCTTAGGGTCTGATGACCTTAGCAGTCAAGTCCCATTAAGATTACACACACATTTTTCTTTTTTTAATGCGTAAGCAGAAGTGCCAGTGTCTTATCTGAAACCCGATCAAAATCGGCATTACATTGGTTTAATGTTTATAACTATGGAAAACGTGACATGTATACATCGAAAGGGATAAAATGATACAATACTAATAACTCCCATATGGTATTGCGTATTACTGCGAGCAGCTACTTTTGTATTAGAGAATTAACAGTTACGCATTTAAGGTAGCACAGAAACTGCTGAAGAGCTTCAAAAAATAATAAATAAGTATCACTAAGGCGTGTTGTGAGGCCTCCAGGGTAGCCGAAGGCGCAAATGCGCTGCTCCTTGCTCTCGGGTAGGCGCGACAGCCCCGGATCGAATCTGCCCGGCGCACCAACGACGAGGGCCACTGTGCCGGCCAGCCTGGATGTGGTTCTTAGGCGGTTTTCCACATCCCACTAGGTGAACAGCGCGCTGTTACCCACGTCCCGCCTCTGTTACACGCCTAGCAGACATTTGAAACACATTCGCACTCTTTCATGATTTACACGAGACGTAGACAGCTGGGGTGCACTGATTCTGTCTCAGGGGGTATGGGGTGGCTGCAGGAAGGTCATTTGGCCACTTCTTCCCATTAAGCTTTCCAAATCCGATTGTAACAACGCCGACCCTGCGGAGACTGTGGGACAAAGGCGCGAGCGAATGATGAAATGGGACTAAGGCGTGTTGTGACTACTGAATCAGTCATGAATTATGGTATGAGATTTTCTTCTAAACTGCGTTTAGAAAATTCTTTGAACGATTAGATTGTAAAAGGAAGATAAAAATTTGTTAAGTTTTTCGGTAGATATTACATAACTACTCTATAACTCACATCTAAGTTCTTGGCAGAAGATACACCCAGAACTACGTTTAGACTATTTTTTTCTGTTCCACTCTTGGTCAGCGCATGGGAAAGACAAGCACTTAAAACTATTTGTGAGCTCTACCTCTTATTTTATGAAGATCTTCATTTGTCCGTATGAAGGTGGACATCAACAAAACATTTCCGTACTTGTAGAAGAAAGTTGATGGTTGCAAGTTTCGCGAAACGATCTCGCTGCTACGAAAAAGTCGTTTTTGCTTGTCATTACAACTAGCGTATTATACTGTGACATTCGCTCATCTCCCTCCTTTGAGTTCTTTCTGTGTCCTTCGTCAGTCCTATCTGGCCGGATCCCATACCGCTACAGCAGTGCTCCAGAAGAGCAGGGTCAAACATAGTACTGAGCGAGGTGGCGCATTGTTAGGGCACATTACTCGCATTCTGGAGGACGACGGTTCAAACCAGCGTCCAGTCATCCTGATTTAGATTTTCTGTGATTTCCCTAAATTGCTATAGGCAAATGCCTGGATGGTTTCCTTGAAGGGGCTCGGCCGACTTTCTCCCCCTTCCTTCCCTAACCCGATGGGACCGGTGATCTCTCTGTTTGGTCCACTCTCCCGGATCAATCAACCAGCAACCACATTGTAGGTAATCTCTTCAATAGGTGTGTTGATACTTCCCTTCTGTCAAAGAAACGCAATCTTTGGTTCGCGTTCCCCACAACATTCACTAAGTGATCGCTCCGATTTCAGTTCTTAGTAAGTATAGATGCAGAGAGTGTCAGAGTGCATCTCCCGTAACTTTGACGGTGAAGTATTTATTTAATTTTTCATTTTACACTTCTAGTTCCGTCGGACCAGACTGAGAAGCAAATCGCCGTAGTCATGGAACGTGCAGACGCAGGAAAACACAACAGAAAAGTAGCAGTACATTAAATAAAATTTTTATGAATCCTAAAAAGACCACAAGTTATAAGTTTATACAAAAGCAATGAATAGTGTAAGACAGGTATCAGCTTAATTTTTCAAGGAACTACTCGACAGAATAGGAGGAGTAACCCATGAGGAAACTCTTCAGCTCGGATTTGAAGCCATGTGGATTGCTGCTAAGGTTTTTGGGTTCCTGTGGTAGCTTATTTGAAAATGGATGCAGCAGAAATCTGCAAGCCTTTCCGCACAAGGGTCAAGGAGGTGCGATCCAAATGCAGACTGGATTTCTGCCTAGTATTAACCGAGTGAAAGCTGCTAATTCTTGGGAATAAGCTGGTATTGCCAACACGAAACGACATTCAAGTATATATATATATATATATATATATATATATATATATGTATATGTATAATGAACACAAACACAATACAGAAAAGTTTATGAAAACAAAGTATGGAAAAATTAAGAGTTGATAGATTCAAATACCTGGGAGAGTGGATCCAAGCCAATGGACTGGATAACACAACAAATAAAGAAACAATAAAAAACGTTAGAATTTGCGTATAAATTGACACAAAACTACTACAATAAGAAAGCAATATCCATACAAGCAAAGATTAAACATTATAATTCAGTTATTAGGACACAACCAACGTATGGATCAGAGTGCCTAACATTGAATAAGAAAGGTGAATTAAGAGAACTAGAAAAAAGAGAGAGAAAACTATTTAAAAAAATTCTAGGTCCTGAGAAAAGCAAAGAAAGTAGGTGGATTAAAAGGAGAAATGAAGAGCTATACAAAAGTACAGAAAAGATCACAGATACAATGAGGAAAAGACGGCTAAAATTTTATGGACATTTATAAACAATGGAAGAAACACGGATTACAAATAAAATTTTTAATTACGTTAGTAAGCTGAAAAAAACTGTGGGATGGATAGAAGCAGTAAAGAAAGACGCCAACAAAATAGGTGTTACAGAAGAAATAATACGTGACAGGAATAACTTTAGGCTACTTATAGAAAACGCAAACTGTGAAGAAGATGAGCCAAAACGTCGACCCAAGAGAGTGTGGACAGATGAGCAGAGACGAGCAGTTGGCGAGAAAATGAAGTACTGGGAGGAACGGAAGAAAAAGAAACACCATAAGTCTTAAGTTGTATGCGGTCCATACCTGGCCAAATTCATAAATAACAACAATAATAATAATAATAATAATGCTGATATTTCTTTAGTATTAAAACAATTAGTGAAGCAGAAATGGGCGATTCCGGTAATAATAAAGTTCGTGAACTTACCCGAATCGCCCATTTCTCACCCAAAAATACCCTTTGAGAATGGGAAGAGTTACCCCAAAATATAATACCATACGTCATAAGCGAATGAAAATAAGCAAAGCAGACTACTTGTAATGTCGAACTATCACTTACTTCACATATTACATTAAGTCTTTGAACAGGATCCTGAACATGTGCTTTCACGAGAGTTTACTATTTACCTGAACACCTAGAAATATGAGCTGTTCAGTCTTACTAATTATATGCCCATTTGTGTAATTACAACTGTAGGTTTAGTGAAATGTATGTTAGGACTGAACAAATTGTGTCTTAGTGTGTTTTAGCTTTGTTTTATTTTCTACAAGCCATGAACTTAGATCTTGAAATGCAGTATTTGAAACAGTGGCAATGTTGCACACAACATCCTTCCACTACCAAGCTAGTGTCATTAGCTAAAATAAATATTTTAGAATCGCCCGTATCAAAGAACAAGCACGAGGTGAACCTGAATATGCATCTGTCGCCTGCAAATTCATACTTTATGATTGAGAATCATTCTACTGAAATGAATTAAAACGCGAGTAATGTGCCCATAACAGCCATCATCGCTGTATAACACCTCATCAACCCTGCTCTGCGATTGTTAAGCTGCACCTATGACGACACCATTCGATGGAAACACCAAAAACACCATACATTACCGTGCCTGACACGGTGCATGGAAGCCGTTGGCATTCTAAACAGCTTCGAGTCGTCATGTATTGTTTTCACGGAAATCTTATAACACTCTTGCTGCAGGATAGTGGCTAACTCAGGAAACGGTGATTCGTGTGGCTGGCGACCACGCATCCTTCTGTCCGAAGTACACCACAAAGGCTCAGTAACATTGCGATCTGGTGAGTGTCGTGCCCAGGGCAGATGCGACAGACAATTCAACATTGTGCTCAGAAAGCTTGAACGATGCCACCTGTCTGAATAGCGGTCCTGCCCTCTTGGAAAACAACATTGTCACTGAGGAACAAAATACCCTAGCACGGCGGTATCGGCCGCTATCAGGTCGGCCGTACTTTCAAAAACGAGCGTTTCCTACAGTCGCCACTTCAGCACGATGGCGCTGCCTGCCACGAACGACTTCACCGCTGCCAATGAGATGCAAACATCCCCGTCTCCCGAGCTTCACTGGCGAGTGGACTTAAGTTCGTACATTCAGACACTGACGACGTTTCGTGTCTTTGGTAGTTGAATAACATTTACGGGCCTTCATAGCGATCAGGGTTCGTGATATACTGAATAGTTATTGTTCGGAAGACTGACTGGTTCGTAAATCTGCAGTACCCGTAAATGATTCAACATTCAAAGCTACTGTTAGCAACTGACGCTGCAACTACAGCAGTAAATTTAAGTATTATTTTCATGATTTGATAGTAGATGTAGAATAAATAAATGCCTGAATTCTCCGTTTACGAACAGCATCTGTTTCTTGGTCCTGTATCCACCGAAGACCGACAAAGCGTGCAAGGAAGTTGTAACAGAATGGAATAGACCCTATCAGCAAAATTTTCACATAACGCTCGACAGTAATGCGATCGCCAGCCGCGGTGGCCGAGCAGTTCTAGGCGCTTCAGTCCGGAACCGTGCGACTGCTGCGGTCGCATGTTTGAATCCTGCCTTGGGCATGGATGTGTGTGATGTCCTTAGGTTAGTTACGTTTAAGTAATTCTAAGTTCTAGGGGAGTGATGACCTCAGATATTAAGTCCCATAGTGCTCAGAGCCATTTGAACCGTTTTTGAGTAACGCTGTAACCTCCCCCCAGTTTCGCACCGAACTGTATTTTCGTATACGCTGTAGGTGAAGTTATATTTTAATTATTTTAGCATAATATATATCTTTCCTCCTTGTCATGAGACTCATTGTTGTCCACTTCCGTCACTGTGAAAACTACTTAATGATAACATCTCCTTTCTTAAATGCTGGAATTTATTAATTAAATCACTCAATTTGTAAACATTTATGAACATCAAACACTGTGTGCCATTCCGCCACTCATCTCCGGCCTCGCTACCGAGCAACCTCTCTCTCTAGCCTCTCACACCCGACTTTCACCCACGGACTCCAACACTCGACTACTGCTTACCCACTCGCACATTGTTGACTGCACTGCAATCTTTGCTTAAACCATATATGATCTCTGCATAGTGCATAATCGATACTACGTAAGGGTACTGTACCCTTACAACGCGATATTGAAGAGTAACCATGAGGCCTACGGAATATCACAATATAGCTGCCCAGATCATCACAAACCCCGCTATGTTTCACTCTTGGGACATAAACTCGGCGAGAAGTTGGTAACTTTTAAACAAAACTCATCGGACCAAATAACTTTCTTCCATTGCTCCATAGTCCAGGATTCGGCACGCCGTTCTCCTTTCACAGGTATATGCGACATCTAGTGACTTTTGCAACCGCCGTGTTCTTATTTTCCGTCATAATCGTCTTCAATGACCGTCCTTCAAGATCAATGAACACTGACTTTCATCCGCGTTGAGTCAGCGGATATTGCTTTTCCGCTTTTCCTGTATGCGGATAAATCATTGTCTTGGTTACAGAAGCACTCACCGTGGGAGCATCAACAGTTTGCGCAATTTCGATAACACTCGGCTCCGACACAATGCTCTCATAACTACGGAGAACACTTGTTGTGACCGTGACTTGCAGTTGCAACGTGTTCAGGACAATTAACAGGTGCCGTTCGTGGTAAAACACAGCTGCGCGCAACCTGTAAGCTTGGCTAGTATCTGCATCCATATTCAAGCACAAATTTGTGCGCGTTGTTTCCGTATTTTTCTCCAAACGTTGCTTGTACATATTTAAAATAGATTGCCGCAACGTACTAACAGGGTGGTGAAATTATGAACCTGAGAAAGCGGAGGAAAAGTGGGGAAAATTTCAGTTGACTTACAAAAATCTATCACCAATAGTTTTGGTTAATTCCAACATACAGGATGAGTCAGGAAGAAAGGTACGTGTATTGACAGGTGATAGCATTAGTGATTCTGAACAGAAAACTTGGTGTGGACATGTGCCCTATTCCGAATGGTTTCGGAGATTGAACACTTTTAATGTACATTTCTATTTATTTTCTATATTAATCATTGTCGTTTTTCACAACGTACCACAGTAGTATAGAGGAAGCTGAGACTAACATTTTGATATGGGACGTTGTGGTCTATCAAGCCGGAAAAGTACCTCAAACTGGCCTACAAAAAATACTTAAGCTACACCGCACGCGCGTTGCGCGAGGTTTGCAATATTCTCGCGATTTCTTCGCGCAAAGTTTTAGTCGTATACAAAAAATAAATAGGACCTTTTTATTGTAAATTTAACTTACTTTAATTGTGTAGTGACACACGTTTTCGTTGGAGTGTGCGGTTTTCGAGCTATTAAGGAAAAACGTACAAAACTGATATTAAACGTGTTCTGTCTCGGAAACCATTCGCAAAAGGGCATACGTCCATATGAAGTTTTTTGTTTTGAATCACTGTATGTGACAGGAAAACAAGGATGATGGTGTTTCAGTCTACTTCGTTACTTTTAAGACACACGGTCAGTAGCTGAACGCTCACAATCAAGTATGTAGTAACCTGTTGCTGAAGCGATATTTTTAATTAACTGATTGCGGGAAGTAATCATTCACAACCTACGACAAATGCTTGAAAAGCTGACAGTAAACAACAGGACACTATGTGGAAGAGATAGACGAAGCCTTAATGTAATCAACGGCCAACTTTTATGTGAAATTCCACACAGGTACATAGCGCATGGTTGCTATTACACAATAAAACGTATGTCGGTAACTTCAAAGGACTATGAACTCTGTCGCTTACAACAATTAGCAAACGAGGTCGGCAAATGTTCGCGGAGTAGTAGCAGCAGCACAAAACATGGGAAACTTTTCTTCGTAACCCATGTGTTCGTCGAGAACAGTTGTTTGGATCTGTTGCTAGACACGATAATGTGGAAAGTAACCACTGTATTTATATTATCGTCCGCTCAAACGAGAAATAGGCAGACGGCCGTTCAAGACTTTTACCAGACGACAGACCCCCCGGTGCAGCGGGCAGCGTGCAGCCCAGGGTTTGCCAGACGGAACAGGGAGTATTCGGCTTCCTCGTGAAAATGCGGGCGCAAGAAGTGGCTACACTGAGGTGATAAAAGTCAAGGAATAGCGATATAGACGTATACAGATGGCGGTGGTATCGCAAGCACGAGGTGTAAAGGTTAGCGCATGGGCGGAGCTGTCATTTGCACTCGGTGATACACGTATGGCCGTACGATGGGAATTAAGACTTCGAACTCGAAAGAGTAGTTGGAACTAGACGCATGGGAAATTACATTTCGGAAATCATTGGCGAATTCAATATTCCGAGATCCACAACATCAAGAGTGTACCGAGAATACCAAATTTCGCAGGCCGGTGTGGCCGTGCGGTTCTAGGCGCTTCAGTCTGGAACCGCGTGACCGCTACGGTGGCAGGTTCGAATCCTGGCTCGGGCGTGGATGTGTGTGATGTCCTTAGGTTAGTTAGGTTTAAGTAGTTCTAAATTCTAGGGGACTGATGACCTGAGAAGTTAAGTCCCATAGTGCTCAGAGCCATTTGAACCAAATTTCAGGCATTACCTCTCACCGCGGACAACGCATTTTTCGACGGCCTTCACTTTAGTACCCACAACGGCGGCGTTTGTGTGGAGCTGTCAGTGCTAACAGACAAGCAACACTGCGTGAATTCAATGCAGAAATCAATGTGAGACATATGACGAACTTATCTGTTAGGACACTGCGGCGAAATTTGATGTTAATGGGCTGTGTGAACAAACGAACGATCCGAATGCCTTTGCTGACAGCACGAAATCGCCTTCAGCGCCTCTCCTGAGCTCGTGACCACATCGACTGGACCCTAGGCCACTGGAAAACCGTGGCATGCACCGCTCACTGACTGTAAATCGTTATGTTTGGCTACTTGGAAATCATTTTCAGCCATTCATGGACCTCATGTTCCCAAACAACGATGGATTTCTTACGGATGACAACGAGCTATGTCACCAGACTACAGTTGTTCGCAACTGGACTTGTACAATCCATGTCAGGTCGAGTTTCTGCATTACGTTGAGCAAAAGGAGGTCCGACACGATACTAGTAAGAATCCCATGACTTTTGTCGTCTCAGTGTATGCTGTTCCTGTGGGGAAGAAAAACAAAATGAGGGCAGCCTTTGGAGATGTGGTGATGGTTTCCTGTGTCTCCTACGAGAAAATAATTATTCCCACAGCATGGCAGGCCAACTAGTGGTTGGCCAGTGGTGTGTGTGATGGCCAAGTTCACGAACGATCCATTTGAGCTATTGACGGTCCTTCTAGTAAAAGGAGCACGCAATGACCCAGATTCTGTCCTGCAGGAACGGGATGCTAATGTCCTGGTGCAGCAGACGAGTGGAGTATTCCTTCAAAAGACGCAGGGCGGACTTCACGACTCGGTTTTGAACCCTTCTCAGCGTTCCAGTGAGTGAATCTATGGCCTTCCCCACACCACGGCTGCATACCTCAACACTGGTTGGACGAGCGCTAGGAGTTGCGTGACACCGTGGAGCGGTAGCAGCGTCGACTGCAGGCTTAGTAGCAGATATAGAGCGCGAAGGCTCCCTATGGCTCTGTCTCTGACTTCAGCAATGTGAGGCGTCCGGGTCTAGGCTGACACATAGGTCCTGCTCCGTGGGACAGGTGCTCCCAGGATCTCCATTGGTAATAGATCTGGTGAAGTGGCTCTCCACTGCATCGTATTACAGCCGCCACTTCGTCGACCATGCACCCAACGTGTAGCGTCCGAGTGCGAGGCGGCGTCTCATAACGTGTGCATTCGATACGAATGCCCCATAGAACACCAATCGCACCGGACCCATGATGGAACGTCACCTGGTGCTTCTAGCGGGAGCGGACCGCAAAGGGAACACCTGGAACTGCACTGGACTAAAAACGGAACGCCAGCACGCAGACGGGTGCATGGGACCGAAGATGAAGCACCAGAGCTCGGCCTGGCGCGCAGGACCAAAGAGGGAGTGGACAGCAGAGAGAATACCTGGAAGCGCTGTGGTCTGAAAACGGAACGCCGGCCCACAGACAAGCGATTCGGACTAAAAACAGACAGACATGACTCACGTGCATTCCAAGCACAGTTGATGCAGGTTAAACAGAGCCTCTGTTCCTGCTACGGTGATCCGTGCAGAAAGTGTTGTCCTGACGCAATTGTGTAGTCTTCTCCGTTGTCACATTTATGTATTTACTCTTCTGTTGCTGCCGGGTTTATCACTCCAGCAGCAGGTCCAGCTATCTCGTAGCTGAGCGTCAGTGAGTTTGAGTGTCCAGTCCACTGACCAGCGGGTTTGCCGACATTCGCGTCGACGTGTAGGATCTCGAGGCGAGCTCGCGAGCCCGCGATATCGTGAAGCTGCCTCGTGCTGAAATATGGGCGCAGATGCAGCGCCAGCCGGGGGGGGGGGGGGGGGGGGGGCTTTGCTTCGCAGTGTTTGTAGTGTTTCTGCCGCCTTTCCCCACACCACGGCGGCGTACTCACGCGCCGGCCTTATGAACGCCAGGTACACAGAGATGCGCATCGTGTGGGCAGAGTAGTCGTGTGTTTGAGTAGGCGATACAGCAAGCGCATCCGTCCGAGCGTGCCAGGAAGTTTCATATCAGCGCACACTCCGCTGCAGAGTGAAAATCTCATTCTGGCACCGCCGTAACATGTTGGCGGGAAAGTCCCGTACGGCTTCTCTTCTGGACAGGCATGACCTCTACAGCCGAATGAAATCTACGCCTAAGAAGGAATGCTTTCATGCAGGGAAAGAAACAAAAATCGCTTATTTTAGTGTTCTGGAAACTCGGATTTGGTTCGTTCTGTAGTGATGTTTGAGGACAATAGTGACTTCTTGCTACAGTCGTGCTTACTGTGTGACATGGGTCGGACTTCTGCATATGATAGTGATATTCGGTTTCTGGGGCACTCAACTGCGCGGATGTCTGCACCCACACAAATTAACTATATATGACGGTAGTATCTGTTCCCGAAAGAACAGTTACCGTGGATGACCATGCAGCTTTGCTAGAAATGAAATGGACACCCTAGCTGCAAACAGGCGTTGATGTACTTCATTGGGGACATGCTGAAATGTGTGCCCCGACCGGGACTCGAACCCGGGATCTCCTGCTTACATGGCAGACGCTCTGTGCCCGCGGTGGCTCAGATGGATAGAGCGTCTGCCATGTAAGCAGGAGATCCCGGGTTCGAGTCCCGGTCGGGGCACATATTTTCAGCATGTCCCCAATGAAGTGTATCAACGCCTGCTTGCAGCTAGGGTGTCTAATTATCATTTCAACCCGTACAAATTCCCAATCTTTCCACAGTCCAATCTCGCCACTTCCACAAATGATGAGGAAATAACGAGGACAACACTCAGTCCCCGGACGGAGCAAATTCCCGACGCGCCCGGGAATCGAATCAGGGACCCAGTGATCCAGAGGCATCAACGCTAGCCACTATACCACGAACTGCGGACTTCCGCTGATATAGTGTGTAGCTGACGATACTTTCTGTTTCTGAGGTTCGTTAGTTCGAATTCTGTCTGTGCCATACAAGGGTTTAATACAAGTGTGGTTAATACTAAACAGGAAGACACTTCCTAATGTTCTGTTAAATTATATTTATCTGGTCAGGGAGAGGTTTCTGGCTTCCGACTCCTTAGGGTGCGCACAGAAAGAAAGAGGGTTTTTTGCCAGCGCGAGGCGGATAGAACCAACGCGGAAAATATCCGAATCTTACCTAATTGGACAGCAAACAATGACTGCTCGGTGGGGGCACCGAATGGGGTGGACCGATCGCCTGCCTGCGAGCCACAAAATACCGATTTCGGCGCCCCGCCTGGCGACGCGCTGCGCTGACATAGTTGAGGCGCGCGGCCAGCAATCTTTCTCAAACCATTTTACAGACACCAATAAACAAAAAAAAAACAGATTTTCTTGTTAGTTATAGCTTTATATGTCAGCTTCGTGGTGAAGCGTCCATCATATCGTTAATGGTCCTAATGTGATATATCGCATTTAAGTAAACACTGCATGGTATTCAAAAAGTTTGAAGTAAAATATTGGGACTGGTGTGATTTTGCGTTTGGTGCATCTTACATCATACATTGCTGGGTGCGAAATTTAGATAACGCATTGAATTTCTTTTTAGGTTTGGTAGGAGGTCTGTATCTACATACCACACATCTCGAGAAAATTGATTTCACGTAGCACACTAAGCTCCGATTTCGCTCGCCAGAATGAAATATTCCTAACTTGCCTCATATCTCACAAACAGTTCGGTATGTCCTAACAAGATTTTGTCAAATCATAGTGATGTGTTGACAGAAGTGCCGACACAGTGTTATTTTGAGGGGGCCGATAGGCACGCTATCTAACGCAGACGGGCGTGAAGTCTGGAACAGGATAACTATTGAATGGTAGCAAGAAAAGTACGTAGCTGCTTTATACTTAACTTTAATGACTCCTTGTGATACATCTCTCTTGACTATACAAATGCGACTCGTAAGATACATGCACTGTTACAATTGGCGCCTTGCTAGGTCGTAGCCATGGACTTAGCAGAAGGCTATTCTAACTGACTCTCGGCAAATGAGAGGAAGGCTTCGTCCTTATTGTCCCTAGCAATGTCGTCCGTACAACTGGGGCGAGTGCTCTATCGTATATCGAGACCTGCCTTGTGGTGGCGCTTGGTCTGCGATCACACAGTGGCGACACGCGGGTCCGACATGTACTAAATGGACCGCGGCCGATTTAAGCTACCACCTAGCAAGTGTGATGTCTGGCGGTGACACCACATTCCTCCCCCGCAAATCGGCGAACGGTCGTGAGAGAAGGATTCCGCCCGCCGTGGGCAGGACCCCATGTTGACGTATGCGATGAGGTGGGGAGCCTAACAACAGGCGAGGCTGTGCCACCCGCACCCGGCCTTTCGGTCCGAGGGGAGCTAGGAAACGCCTGAAAACCTAGTCCAGGGTGCACGTCAACATGCGGGGTATGCGCCCGTAATGAGACAGGAGGGGCCGAAGGGTCGATCGCCATTGCGTCGGGGTACCCGACGCGCGATGACGTCATGTGGTCCGGAGCGGGCAAGAGGTCCATGGCGGAGGACGGCTGGTCACGGGAAGCGATCGGCGGCGCGTGACCCAGGGAGGCGCTTGGCGGCTGCAGCGAAGCGTCGAATGCGGGCGGCGCCGGCGGGAGAACAGGCGGCGGCGGCGGCGGCGGCGGCGCGTCGCCATGGGGCAAAATGGAAGGCATCGTCGGTAACACCTGGGGATGAGGCGAGCCAGTAGATGGGTCCCCAGGGCGCTGACCGGACGGCACCGTCGCTGAAAGCAGACGGGGAGCGGCAGAACCCGTGCGACGACAGAGGCGCAGCTGATTGAGATGCCGATGCACCTCACCAGAGGCCCCCAAAACCAAATACATCGCGCGGCCGAGGCAGCGAAGAATGCGCCCTACGAGCCAACGCCGTGAACCGCGATAGTTGCGATAGAATACAACGTCGCCTGGAGCAAAAGCAGGAGTCTGCCGCTGCACAGGAACCTGATGCGGCGGATGCAGCAAAGACATCACGGTTCGATGAGGACGACCGTGGAGCAACTCAGCCGGCGAGCGACCATCTCGGGGCTGAGAGCGATACGAAGACAAAAAGAGCAACAATGCGTCCTCCCGAGAATGCGACTCTTTCAATTTCAACATCTGTGACTTGAAAGTCCGGACCAATCGTTCAGCGGCACCGTTTGACTGTGGCGAAAACGGCGCGGATGTCAGATGTTGAATACCATTGGCCTGGCAGAATGACTGAAATTCTGCGGACATGAATTGTGGGCCATTGTCGGAAACAATAGTCTGCGGAAGACCTTCAATGCAAAAGATAGCAGACAACGCTTGGATGGTGGCGGAGGACGTCGTGGAAGACATCCGGACAACAAAAGGAAAATTACTGAAGGCATCTACCAGAACTAACCATCTAGCATTCCAGAATGGACCAGCAAAATCGATGTGCAAGCGTTGCCAAGGGGAAGTGGCTTTTGGCCATGCAAAGACTTTCCGCGGCGGTGCGGATTGTTGTTCGGCACACGCCATGCAAGAAGAACACATATTCGTAATCGCAGCATCTATTCCGAACCAAGTACAGTGCTGACGAGCAAGTTGTTTCGTTCGCACTATATCCCAATGTCCTTGGTGAAGAAGCCGTAAAACAGAGGACTGTAACGAACGTGGGACCACAACTCTGGACTGATCATTATCAGAACGCAACAACAAAACACCACGTCGAACAAAAAGTCTCTCCTTGTGAGCAAAAAATCGGCGAACCAACGGATCCTCGATCCGAGACTTTGACAAAGGCCATTGCGTAGCAACAAAACGCAAGACGGTAGCAAGGACAGGGTCAGCAGCTGTGGCTGTAGCAACACGACGAAAATCAATAGGAAACGATTCGACCACGTCATCAGTTTCCGCATCAATGAACATGCAAGCAAGTTCGGAAGAATCGAAGGCTTTATCCTCAGCAACAGGCAAACGGGACAACGCATCGGCGTTTCCGTGCTTAGCAGTGGACCGATACAAGATATCGTAGCGGTACTGCGAGAGGAAAATAGACCAGCGAATGAATTTCTGCGCTGTACGTGGAGGTACAGGCTTGGTCGGATGAAAAAGCGATGTCAAAGGTTTGTGGTCAGTGATGATGGTAAAGTGACGACCATACAAGAAATCGTGGAACTTAGTAACACCAAACACGAGAGCCAAAGCTTCTTTCTCTATCTGTGAGTAATTTCTTTGCGCAGACGAGAGCAATTTTGACGCAAATGCAATAGGGCGATCATGCGAGCCAACTTTGTGCGCAAGCACAGCACCGATCCCGAATCCCGACGCATCAACCATCAACAAAAGGGGTTTCTGGGGATCGAATGGCGTAAGGCAAGTATTAGAAAGCAACGCCGATTTCAACTGGCGAGAGGCGCGTTCGCATTCCGTCGTCCAGACGAACGGAACACCTGTACGGCGTATGCGATGAAGCGGAGCTGAAAGAGAAGAGGCATTGCGCAAATTCACTCACACCTTGTGATTCTAAATCGTGTAATGTTCTTGCGACCTCATGACGCAATGCGTGAGGAACATTGCGCGCTCTGAAAAATTTCGGTTGTGCGTTGACTTTCAGTTCCAAATGTGCTTCATAGTTCTTAGCGCAACCAAGGCCCGGTGCAAAAATGTCTGCAAATTCATCACATAGCCGAGAAACACTGTCTGTAGGCACAGTCTGATTCACTGATAGGACCTGATTTACAATAGACATGTTAAACAACTGAAATAAATCTAAACCAAACAAGTTCACTGCAGTAGAAGAACGAAGAACGGAAAATGACAAGTTTCGTTTGTCCCTTGTATGTTGCAAGAAGGCTGCACTGTCCTAACACAGGAATTTTCTGTCCTGAGTATGTGGTTAGGTTAACATTTGCGGAACGCAACGGAGGTTTGCCCAGTTGGTTGTACGTGTCGTGATTGAGCAATGAAACTGCAGCTCCGGTATCGAGCTGGAATGGTATGACCTCGCCATTAAAGTCCAAATCGACAAAAAGTTTATTGTCCTGCTGACGACAAGAGCGACTGTTTTGTGCAATTTGAACAGACACTGGTACAGAATCACTTGCTAATTGACGTGATTTCCGGCGACGTCGACGCACAGTTTTTGTGGGACGAACACCGGCACTGTTAGAGAAAGTGTCACTGGACGAAGTGGAATTAACGACATGAATGTCCATGGGCGAAGGTCCACGAGCCTGAGTGTCCTTGGTTCGATTCCGGCGCGAAGCAAAGGGCCTGGAATGATTGTGATTGTCTGATCTGAGCTTTTTCTGGCAAACACTTTCAACATGTCCTTTCCTATTGCAGAAAAAGCAAATAGCTTGGCATGACGGGCAATGTTCACGCGAATGTCTGTAGCACACCGCGGGCATGATTTCACTGCATTTGTGTGCTGGCGCGGCACACCTGGCTTAGAGCGCGGCGGCAGCTGGGTCGAAGTACCCGAGGGCCGGTTACCGGGCCGCGCAGCGCGTCCAGCGGGCCGGTTAATGTTACACACTGCTGGCGAAGTTTCAAAAGATTCCTGAGCACAGTCAAGTGTGTCTTGTCTATCCAATATGTCTATCACTTGTTGAAGGGAGGGATTAACTAGTTTCAAAATTTGCTCCCGTATGCGAACATCAGAAACGTTCTGTGCAATTGCATCACGCACCATTGTATCTGAATAAGAAAGGCCACAGTCACAGTCAAAGGCACAGTCCCTAGTAAGTCCTTGCAATGTTGCTACCCACTCCCTATTAGTTTGACCGGCCGTACGTTTTGTACGAAAAAAAAGTATACCTTTTTGCAACCACATTAACTGTTTCTTTGAAATAGGCATCTAAAGCAGACAAAAGTTCCTCGTAGGACAGAGTTGCTACGTCGCGTCGGGGAAACAATTTCACTATCACACGGTAGGTGGACACACCGACACAAGAAAGAAAAAACGGCTGCCGCTCATTACCTTGAATTCTGTAGGCGGCTAGATGGAAGGCGAACTGTCGGGACCATTCTGGCCACGTCTCGTGGGTTTGGTCAAACTGGCGAAACTGCGGTGCAACTGCATGTTGTGGCCGCGGTAGCGGTGAATCGGCGGCTGCCGCATCGGTTTGAATGGCACGTTGACCCTGGACGAGCTGTCCAAGTGCATCCAATAACGCCTGCGTCTGCTGATTCTGCAAGCGATAAAATTCGGACAGTACATCTGGAGATTGTGGCGAAGCCATGACACAAATAAATGTAAGCAATCAGAAAGAACACTTTACTCGTCGCCAAATGATGTGTCGACAGAAGTGCCGACACAGTGTTATTTTGAGGGGGCCGATAGGCACGCTATCTAACGCAGACGGGCGTGAAGTCTGGAACAGGATAACTATTGGATGGTAGCAAGAAAAGTACGTAGCTGCTTTATACTTAACTTTAATGACTCCTTGTGATACATCTCTCTTGACTATACAAATGCGACTCGTAAGATACATGCACTGTTACAATTGGCGCCTTGCTAGGTCGTAGCCATGGACTTAGCAGAAGGCTATTCTAACTGACTCTCGGCAAATGAGAGGAGGGCTTCGTCCGTATTGTCCCTAGCAATGTCGTCCGTACAACTGGGGCGAGTGCTCTATCGTATATCGAGACCTGCCTTGTGGTGGCGCTTGGTCTGCGATCACACAGTGGCGACACGCGGGTCCGACATGTACTAAATGGACCGCGGCCGATTTAAGCTACCACCTAGCAAGTGTGATGTCTGGCGGTGACACCACATTCCTCCCCCGCAAATCGGCGAACGGTCGTGAGAGAAGGATTCCGCCCGCCGTGGGCAGGACCCCATGTTGACGTATGCGATGAGGTGGGAAGCCTAACAACAGGCGAGGCTGTGCCACCCGCACCCGGCCTTTCGGTCCGAGGGGAGCTAGGAAACGCCTGAAAACCTAGTCCAGGGTGCACGTCAACATGCGGGGTATGCGCCCGTAATGAGACAGGAGGGGCCGAAGGGTCGATCGCCATTGCGTCGGGGTACCCGACGCGCGATGACGTCATGTGGTCCGGAGCGGGCAAGAGGTCCATGGCGGAGGACGGCTGGTCACGGGAAGCGATCGGCGGCGCGTGACCCAGGGAGGCGCTTGGCGGCTGCAGCGAAGCGTCGAATGCGGGCGGCGCCGGCGGGAGAACAGGCGGCGGCGGCGGCGGCGGCGGCGCGTCGCCATGGGGCAAAATGGAAGGCATCGTCGGTAACACCTGGGGATGAGGCGAGCCAGTAGATGGGTCCCCAGGGCGCTGACCGGACGGCACCGTCGCTGAAAGCAGACGGGGAGCGGCAGAACCCGTGCGACGACAGAGGCGCAGCTGATTGAGATGCCGATGCACCTCACCAGAGGCCCCCAAAACCAAATACATCGCGCGGCCGAGGCAGCGAAGAATGCGCCCTACGAGCCAACGCCGTGAACCGCGATAGTTGCGATAGAATACAACGTCGCCTGGAGCAAAAGCAGGAGTCTGCCGCTGCACAGGAACCTGATGCGGCGGATGCAGCAAAGACATCACGGTTCGATGAGGACGACCGTGGAGCAACTCAGCCGGCGAGCGACCATCTCGGGGCTGAGAGCGATACGAAGACAAAAAGAGCAACAATGCGTCCTCCCGAGAATGCGACTCTTTCAATTTCAACATCTGTGACTTGAAAGTCCGGACCAATCGTTCAGCGGCACCGTTTGACTGTGGCGAAAACGGCGCGGATGTCAGATGTTGAATACCATTGGCCTGGCAGAATGACTGAAATTCTGCGGACATGAATTGTGGGCCATTGTCGGAAACAATAGTCTGCGGAAGACCTTCAATGCAAAAGATAGCAGACAACGCTTGGATGGTGGCGGAGGACGTCGTGGAAGACATCCGGACAACAAAAGGAAAATTACTGAAGGCATCTACCAGAACTAACCATCTAGCATTCCAGAATGGACCAGCAAAATCGATGTGCAAGCGTTGCCAAGGGGAAGTGGCTTTTGGCCATGCAAAGACTTTCCGCGGCGGTGCGGATTGTTGTTCGGCACACGCCATGCAAGAAGAACACATATTCGTAATCGCAGCATCTATTCCGAACCAAGTACAGTGCTGACGAGCAAGTTGTTTCGTTCGCACTATATCCCAATGTCCTTGGTGAAGAAGCCGTAAAACAGAGGACTGTAACGAACGTGGGACCACAACTCTGGACTGATCATTATCAGAACGCAACAACAAAACACCACGTCGAACAAAAAGTCTCTCCTTGTGAGCAAAAAATCGGCGAACCAACGGATCCTCGATCCGAGACTTTGACAAAGGCCATTGCGTAGCAACAAAACGCAAGACGGTAGCAAGGACAGGGTCAGCAGCTGTGGCTGTAGCAACACGACGAAAATCAATAGGAAACGATTCGACCACGTCATCAGTTTCCGCATCAATGAACATGCAAGCAAGTTCGGAAGAATCGAAGGCTTTATCCTCAGCAACAGGCAAACGGGACAACGCATCGGCGTTTCCGTGCTTAGCAGTGGACCGATACAAGATATCGTAGCGGTACTGCGAGAGGAAAATAGACCAGCGAATGAATTTCTGCGCTGTACGTGGAGGTACAGGCTTGGTCGGATGAAAAAGCGATGTCAAAGGTTTGTGGTCAGTGATGATGGTAAAGTGACGACCATACAAGAAATCGTGGAACTTAGTAACACCAAACACGAGAGCCAAAGCTTCTTTCTCTATCTGTGAGTAATTTCTTTGCGCAGACGAGAGCAATTTTGACGCAAATGCAATAGGGCGATCATGCGAGCCAACTTTGTGCGCAAGCACAGCACCGATCCCGAATCCCGACGCATCAACCATCAACAAAAGGGGTTTCTGGGGATCGAATGGCGTAAGGCAAGTATTAGAAAGCAACGCCGATTTCAACTGGCGAGAGGCGCGTTCGCATTCCGTCGTCCAGACGAACGGAACACCTGTACGGCGTATGCGATGAAGCGGAGCTGAAAGAGAAGAGGCATTGCGCAAATTCACTCACACCTTGTGATTCTAAATCGTGTAATGTTCTTGCGACCTCATGACGCAATGCGTGAGGAACATTGCGCGCTCTGAAAAATTTCGGTTGTGCGTTGACTTTCAGTTCCAAATGTGCTTCATAGTTCTTAGCGCAACCAAGGCCCGGTGCAAAAATGTCTGCAAATTCATCACATAGCCGAGAAACACTGTCTGTAGGCACAGTCTGATTCACTGATAGGACCTGATTTACAATAGACATGTTAAACAACTGAAATAAATCTAAACCAAACAAGTTCACTGCAGTAGAAGAACGAAGAACGGAAAATGACAAGTTTCGTTTGTCCCTTGTATGTTGCAAGAAGGCTGCACTGTCCTAACACAGGAATTTTCTGTCCTGAGTATGTGGTTAGGTTAACATTTGCGGAACGCAACGGAGGTTTGCCCAGTTGGTTGTACGTGTCGTGATTGAGCAATGAAACTGCAGCTCCGGTATCGAGCTGGAATGGTATGACCTCGCCATTAAAGTCCAAATCGACAAAAAGTTTATTGTCCTGCTGACGACAAGAGCGACTGTTTTGTGCAATTTGAACAGACACTGGTACAGAATCACTTGCTAATTGACGTGATTTCCGGCGACGTCGACGCACAGTTTTTGTGGGACGAACACCGGCACTGTTAGAGAAAGTGTCACTGGACGAAGTGGAATTAACGACATGAATGTCCATGGGCGAAGGTCCACGAGCCTGAGTGTCCTTGGTTCGATTCCGGCGCGAAGCAAAGGGCCTGGAATGATTGTGATTGTCTGATCTGAGCTTTTTCTGGCAAACACTTTCAACATGTCCTTTCCTATTGCAGAAAAAGCAAATAGCTTGGCGTGACGGGCAATGTTCACGCGAATGTCTGTAGCACACCGCGGGCATGATTTCACTGCATTTGTGTGCTGGCGCGGCACACCTGGCTTAGAGCGCGGCGGCAGCTGGGTCGAAGTACCCGAGGGCCGGTTACCGGGCCGCGCAGCGCGTCCAGCGGGCCGGTTAATGTTACACACTGCTGGCGAAGTTTCAAAAGATTCCTGAGCACAGTCAAGTGTGTCTTGTCTATCCAATATGTCTATCACTTGTTGAAGGGAGGGATTAACTAGTTTCAAAATTTGCTCCCGTATGCGAACATCAGAAACGTTCTGTGCAATTGCATCACGCACCATTGTATCTGAATAAGAAAGGCCACAGTCACAGTCAAAGGCACAGTCCCTAGTAAGTCCTTGCAATGTTGCTACCCACTCCCTATTAGTTTGACCGGCCGTACGTTTTGTACGAAAAAAAAGTATACCTTTTTGCAACCACATTAACTGTTTCTTTGAAATAGGCATCTAAAGCAGACAAAAGTTCCTCGTAGGACAGAGTTGCTACGTCGCGTCGGGGAAACAATTTCACTATCACACGGTAGGTGGACACACCGACACAAGAAAGAAAAAACGGCTGCCGCTCATTACCTTGAATTCTGTAGGCGGCTAGATGGAAGGCGAACTGTCGGGACCATTCTGGCCACGTCTCGTGGGTTTGGTCAAACTGGCGAAACTGCGGTGCAACTGCATGTTGTGGCCGCGGTAGCGGTGAATCGGCGGCTGCCGCATCGGTTTGAATGGCACGTTGACCCTGGACGAGCTGTCCAAGTGCATCCAATAACGCCTGCGTCTGCTGATTCTGCAAGCGATAAAATTCGGACAGTACATCTGGAGATTGTGGCGAAGCCATGACACAAATAAATGTAAGCAATCAGAAAGAACACTTTACTCGTCGCCAAATGATGTGTCGACAGAAGTGCCGACACAGTGTTATTTTGAGGGGGCCGATAGGCACGCTATCTAACGCAGACGGGCGTGAAGTCTGGAACAGGATAACTATTGGATGGTAGCAAGAAAAGTACGTAGCTGCTTTATACTTAACTTTAATGACTCCTTGTGATACATCTCTCTTGACTATACAAATGCGACTCGTAAGATACATGCACTGTTACAATTGGCGCCTTGCTAGGTCGTAGCCATGGACTTAGCAGAAGGCTATTCTAACTGACTCTCGGCAAATGAGAGGAAGGCTTCGTCCGTATTGTCCCTAGCAATGTCGTCCGTACAACTGGGGCGAGTGCTCTATCGTATATCGAGACCTGCCTTGTGGTGGCGCTAGGTCTGCGATCACACAGTGGCGACACGCGGGTCCGACATGTACTAAATGGACCGCGGCCGATTTAAGCTACCACCTAGCAAGTGTGGTGTCTGGCGGTGACACCACACATAGCACCCAAAGAGGCGAGTATTTTGCCATGTGTCTAACATGCAGAACTTTCATATCTACAGCACTACAGAACCTATAGTGTTTATTTTATTATTTCTTTTTCTCTGTTCACTGCCGTAAATTTTTAAATATTGCGTATAAATTTTAACAGTCACTAAAATTATTTTGGGTTTGAGGCCGCGTTGTCATTTGTAAAATTCTGACGTTTCGCCGACTGTTGCAAGGCGCCTTCCTCAGGGTGTATTGAGTTAGCAACACATCCTGAGGAAGGCGCCTTACAACAGTCGCCGAAACGTCGGAATTTTACAGATGACAACGCGGCCTCAAACCCACAAGAATTTTATTGACTCTGTTAACGGCCGCGGAAGCCTACGTTTACATATAAATTTTAAGTTCTTTCCTGTGCTTGCAGAAAAATAGGAAAATAATGATGAATTAAAGAGGGTCCAAATTTTTGCAAATTGACAGTAACCGTTTTTCTGGAATACCCAGACATTTCTCCATCACAGTTATGGTATCCTCCATGAAACTTTTTTTCTGTTGTTCCTGAAATAGGCCGATATACATACAGATTTACGTAGGGTAGGACATGCGGTACATCTGTTTTTGTTGTTCCTTAAATTACATATGCTCTTTACCTTTTTGAGGCTGTGTGTGCCATGTGGCTGCCAAAAGAAATTAGTCACAGGTCTAAATTAGTACACCATATCATCGGCAGAAAAAGGAATTCCTGAATTGAATTTTCGTTTAGAATACAAGCTTTAAATACGTTGTGTTAAAATCGTGGCATATGCCTCTTTTAGGCTTATCATTGCTGTATTTGACTTGTCCTGAGCTGCGGATGATTTTTATGTTGTCTGAAAAACAAGTTTTTCTTATTGCTTGTGTATTTAGAATGATCTGACGGCATCAGTAGGAATTTGTGAGGCTTTTGTATGGAGCACTGGTGCTGTGGTTTGTTATTTATACTATTGCATTGCGTATTTTAACAGCATTGAATTACATTTTCTCTTGCTCATTTATGAATTATGAGTTATGTTGCTTTGCTGTGGGAAACGTTTCACTGCACAATTTACGTATTTTATGCGGTTTTGACAGTTATTTGTTTCACTGATTTTGTTTGTGATTGACGGCCGCTATATTTGAATTTGTTCTGATGTGTGTGTGTGTGTGTGTGTGTGTGTGTGTGTGTGTGTGTGTGTGTGTGTGTGTGTGTGTGTGTGTGTGTGTGAAGCTATGCCATTTCTGGAAGCGATATGTTTCATATAATTGATTGACTGATAACATATCGCTTCCAGAAATGTCTATAGATCTGAGCACCACTTCTGTACGCTGACCAACAGTAATCAGTCAATATTTATAAAGCCTGGTGCAAAATTCCGAATATTGGTAACATTTCAGATAACTTTGAAAAAAAATTAAAACCTCGCAACAACAGACCTGCATTCTATAACGCGAACAGCATACCAACATTTTTATTCAACATTAAAGGCAAACTGCAACGCTTGTCACAGAGTGATGCGTATAAAAATCATATGCAAGCAGTAGAAAACTTATATATTATTCGGTTAGACAGAGCTGTGGCAATTACGTCACCTGAGCGTGGCAGAAGCTGGACGTTAAGGAAGAAATATTCAAAGTTTGTTGATCATCTTTTAATAGAAAACTATTCAAATGATTTATAATGTGAAGTTTTACATTCTGTTACAAAAAGCAGGAAACACTGAAAATAGACAAACACATGACACAGAATGCCAGAATGCTTAGTATTAGATGATCAATTTCCTTTTTTAACTTCGTTAAATTAACTTCTCGTCACAGTACTGGATTCAAATTATAAATTGATGTTATTTCTTATCGGTTGTTAAATATATATGCACATAAAAATTTCGTTTCGCTCTTATTTTTAATTAATGTGATTGTTTCTGTGTGACAACAAAATTATCTTTTTCTATGTAAACGCTGTACGCTATTTTTGTATGTTCTGTACAAATAATACTTGGTAAGTCGCACAGCACTTTTTCCTGTGTTTGTGGCGTAAAGTTGTCGCCTGATGATGATTTAAAAAGCAAAAATCCGTTCAGTGATCAAATAATTACGATTTTCCAGAATATTAGGAATTGTTTTCTTGTTTAATATTATTTCATGTTCTGCAAAGCATAAACGGAAAATTCAGTTAATGTTAAGAAATGTGATTTTCACAATCTATGCTACACGCTGCACAGCCTCAGTGGCGTTCTGAGATGGCTAAATTAGTATTATATTGCTTGGTTTCTGCTTCATCGATGTGTCAAAATTTGGACTTACGCGATTTTTTAAGGGGAGAACTGTATGTTGTGTCCTAATATCGAAAGAGATGGCTGAATCAGAACTAACGTTGTCCTTTTTTAATGTGCAGAGGGGCCATCATAAATAGCGTTGACTTCAGTGTAATTATTGTCTCTGAATAAGAGTGTCCTTCCTTTTTGCCTCACTGTGTATTTCTTTCAGTTACTTTCTGTAGCATACTTTAGCAGTTGATTATATGTAAGGTCCAGGTTTCATCGAGCTATGTAACTTGGCAGTGCCTCATCTGCGAAATTTACTTTCATCCTTACGTTTCGCATACCGGCGTACATATTCTAGAGAGCCAAAGCGTTATGACCACCCGATGGCGTGTTGGTCCCAGCAGCGATTCTACTTGACATTGGTTCTAAAAGTCCTTGTCATGTTCCCGGAGCTACTTGGCAAGCACAGGTGTGTGTGTGTGTGAAATCTTACGGGACTTAAATGCTAATGTCATCAGTCCCTAAGCGTACACACTACTTAACCTAAATTATCCTAAGGACAAACACACACACACCCATGCCCGAGGGAGGACTCGAACCTCCGCCGGGGCCAGCCCTAAGACCGCTCGGCTAATCCCGCACGGCGGCAAGCACAGGTCACTCAATTCATGTAGATCACGGTCCGGGCGCGGAGATGGCACCCCATAGCGTCGCAAGTGTGTTACATCGGATACAGAACAGGAAAATTTGGCGACCAAATGATCACTATCATTGTAGTTCGATTACTGCGGCGAGACACGGACATTTATCCGGCTGCAAGGTCCCATGGCCATCGGAAAAGATACCACGTTTGTAATGACGCACGTTGTCCACTGTAATATTTATTTAGGTTACTACCACAGGTACTATGGGGAGATAGGTGCCCCCAACAGGATAACACTGCCACCCACTGTCCTGGCACGGTGAATGCTTCGAGAATCTGTTCGCCAGAATGATGGCGTATGCCGACTCTGCTTTCGACCTGATCAACGGTGAAACGTGATTCAATCGACCAGGCGAAACGTTTCTACTAATAGTTTAGTCAATATGGAACTACGTAGTGGTCGTCTCCTGCAAGTCCTACGTTCAACAATATAGTACCGAACCGTGTGCTCCGAAACGATGGTCGCTGTTCTGTGCTCTGCCGTCAGATCTGCAACAGGTCGGCACCATCCTCGTTTACAGAACTGGTAAACCTCTTTGTGATGGGCCGTGTACGTCCAACAGCTTATCGCTTACTTGTGGTTTCACTGTCCTTGAATCACTTTTCATAGCTGCTCATGACAACACATCTACATCTACACACAAACTCCGCTAGCCACAAAGCGATGTGTGGCGGAGGGCACTATTCGCGCCAGAGTCATATCTCCCCCCCCCCCCCCCCTCTGTTCCACGCGGGGATCGCGCGACGGAAAAACGACTGTCTGAACGGCACAGAACGAACTCTAATTTCCCTTAACTTTGAATGGTGATCATTGCGCGATTTGAAAGTTGGTGCTAATAATACATGCTCTGCATCCTCGGACAAGATCGGATTTTGGAATTTAGTGAGCAGCCTCTTCCGTTTAGCGCCTCGTCTAGCTGCATGTGTTTCCCACTTCAAACTTTCTATGAGATTTGTAACGGTCTCGCGATGGCTAAATGTACCAGTCACGAATCTTCATGCTCTTCTTTGGGCCTTCTCAATCTCCTGAATCAGACCCAACTGCTAAGCGCCCCATACAGACGAACAATACTCGAAGACTGGACGAACTAACGTATTGTAAGCACGTTCCTTTGTTGAAGGACTGAATCGCTTCAGGATTCTACCAATAAACCGCAATCTAGAGTTCGCCTTACCCGATACTTGTGTAATCTGATCGTTCCATTTGAGATCATTTCCAATAGTCACACCCAGATTCTTGACGGATGTTACCGCTTCCAAAGATGTTATCGCTTCCAAAGACTGGGCATTTATTTTGTAGTCATACATTAGTGGGGATTTTCGCTTTGTTATACGCAGTAGGTTACACTCACAAATATTGAGAGATAACTGCCAGTCATTACACCACGCATTTATTTTCTGCAAATCCTCATTGATTTGTTCACAACTTTCGTGTGATACTACTTTCCTGAAAACTACAGCATCATCGGCAAACAGTCTAATGCCGCTCTGTCAATACCATCAACCAGATCGTTAATGTAAATCTTAAAAAGCAGCGGACCCATTACGCTGCCCTGGGGCACATCTGAAGTTACGCTTGTTTCTGTTGAAGTCTCCCCATTCAGGACGAATACTGCTCTCTGTCTGTTAGAAAACTTTCTATCCAACCGCATATGTCATCGGATAGACCGTGAGCGCGCACTTTTTGTAGCAAGCGACAGTGCGGAACCGCAAACAACCGACCAACTTCGCTTTTTCAGAGATAATTGTTCTCGGGTGCCAAGAGCTACTAACAAGGGAACCTCCCCATCGCACCCCCCTCAGATTTAGTTATAAGTTGGCACAGTGGACAGGCCTTGAAAAACTGAACACAGATCAATCGAGAAAACAGGAAGAAGTTGTGTGGAACTATGGAAAAAATGAGTAAGATATACAAACTGAGTAGTCCATGTGCAACATAAGCAACATCAAGCATATCGTCAGTTCAGGAGCGCCGTGGTCCCGTGGTTAGCGTGACCAAATGCGGAAGGAGAGGTCCTTGGTTCAAGTCTTCCCTCGGGTGAAAATTTTACTTTATTTATTTTCGCAAAGTTATGACCTGTCAGTTCGTTCATTCACGTCTGTGTTCACTGTAATAAGTTTAGTGTCTGTGTTTTGCGACCGCACCGCAAAACCGTGCGATTAGTAGACGAAAGTACGTTCCTCTCCAATGGGAACCTAAAACATTTGATCGCAAGGTCATAGGTCAACCGATTCCTCCACAGGAAAACACGTCTGATATATTCTATACGACACTGGTGACGGCATGTGCGTCACATGACAGGAATATGTTGTCGACCCACCTAACTTGCACACTTGGCGAATGGGTAAAAAGATTCTTCTACCTTGCCCGATTTAGGTTTTCTTGTGAATGTGATAATAACTCCCAAAAAAGTGATGAAAACATAAGAGTGTCACATAAACTCCAACAAATGAATGCAACAGTTTCACAGTCACACAGATTTCCCTGTGTTCTGTCAAAACATATGTTTTTAACGTTTTCCAATTTTTCCCGTGTGTAGACCGTCAAATCCCGCATATGTCCAAGCAAATCTGAACATGTCCTGGAATTTTCGAGAGCGAAGTTGATTGTGTGAGTGCCTGAACTTTGATAATTGACACACGTCAATTGCTAGAAAATAAAAAAGTTAAAATTTTTACTCGAGGGAAGACTTGAACCAAGGACCTCCCGTCCGGCAGTTGCTTACGCTAACCACGAGCCCACGGCGCTCCTCGAATCACGTTGTCCTTGATGTGGCTCATGTTACACATCGACTACTCAATTTGTATATTTTGCTTATTTTTTTCATAGTTCCACGCAACTTCTTCCTGTTTTCTCGATTGATCTGTGTTCAGTTTTTCATAGCCTATCCACTGTGCCAACTTATAACTAAATCTGAGGGGGGTGCGATGGGGATGTTCCCTTGTAAGCTGCCCTCTGTCAAAGCTGCTTATGTCAGTGAATTTCCCTGTAGACTGTCCGCATCATACGAGATGGAGAGGGAGAGGGAGCACCTGTTACTAGGCATAACTTGACGTGCGGTACCTCAAAATTTATGTGCATATATGACAATTTCGCAACTTCGAGTAACACTTGTTAAAACCTGTTTGCTGGAGCTCTACATTAAAACTGGTCAAATATTTCCTAACCTCATATAACGTTCGGTAAGCAGCAATGATAACTGCCATCGAATTTCCAGCGAAAATGAAGTAAGACGATATCAACCCAGCAAATTCGTCTACTGCGTTCTGTATGTCATGGACGAGCAGATCATTTTGAAGATGACGTGACTGGTCGACGGGATTTGTATTCGTATCTGTTGCGGAGATTTTCGTGCCACAAGGACACAGTACGCTGGCATAAAACAAATTTCACAGTTCTACAGCAGTTGGCTTCAGTGATATTGGGCTATAGTTAGGTGCATCTGTCTGAGAACGGGAAGGACAGAAGTCTTTCTGCTTTCCTTCAGAGAACACTGTTGCTTCAACGACCTATGATACAAGGGGTATCCATAAAGGTTTATTTATTGACGACGGTGTAAGTCATCTACATACACTCAAAAAAGGACGCACCTCGAAGTAATTATCTGTATGGGATGCTAGTCAGTAGATGTGACCGATGTAGAGAGTAACAAATGATATGTCTCGGAAAAATTGGACGATTTATTGAAGAGAAAGAGCTTCACAAATTGAGCAAGTTAATAACGCTTTGGTCCACCTCTGACACACATGCAAGCAGTGTTGATTGATATGGTTGTTGGATGTTCTCCTGAGGAATATCGTGCCAAACACTGTCCAACTGGCGCATTATGTTGTCAAAATTCCAAGATGGTTGGAAGGCCCTGCCCATTATGCTCGAAACGTTCTGTCCGCAGCTCGTGGTCTCGCGGTCGCGTTCTCACTTACCGAGCACGGGGCCCGGGGTTCGATTCCCGACGGGGTCAGGGATTTTCACCTGCCTCGAGATGACTGCGCGTTTGTGTTGTCCTCCTCATCTCATCCTCATTCATGAAAGTGGCGAGATTGGGCTGAGCAGCGGTTGAGAATTTGTACGCGCGCTGAGAACATTCACCGGTATACTTGGGAAGGCAGGGGAACCAGATCTGTCATTGACTATATAATAACAGATCAGGAATTCAGGAAGGCTGTGAGGGACACACGTGTATTCAGGGGATTCTTTGATGACACTGATCATTATTTAATCTGCAGTGAAATTGGGATTGTGAGGCCGAAAGTGCAGGAGGTCAGGTCCATATGTAGGAGGATAAGAGTGGAGAAACTTCAGGATAAGGAAATCAGGCACAAGTACATAACAGCGATCTCAGAAAGGTACCAGTTAGTTGAATGTAGTCAATTACAGTCATTGGAAAGGGAATGGACAAGGTACAGGGACACAGTACTAGAAGTGGCTAAAGAATGTCTTGGAACAGTAGTGTGTAAAAGTAGGATGAAGCAAACAGCTTGGTGGAATGATACAGTCAAGGCAGCCTGTGAAAGGAAAAAGAAGGCGTATCAAAAATGGCTACATACCAGAACCCAGCTAGACAGAGAAAGTTATGTTGAAGAAAGAAACAAAGCCAAACAGATAATTGCAGCATCCAAGAAGAAATCGTGGGAAGACTTTGGAAACAGGTTGGAGACTATGGGTCAAGCTGCTGGAAAACCATTCTGGAGTGTAATTAGCAGTCTTCGAAAGGGAGATAAGAAGGAAATGACAAGTATTTTGGACAGGTCAGGAAAACTGCTGGTGAATCCTGTGGATGCCTTGGGCAGATGGAGGGAATATTTTGAAGAGTTGCTCAATGTAGGTGAAAATGCGATCAGTAATGTTTCAGATTTCGAGGTAGAATGGGATAGGAATGATGATGGAAATAGGATCACATTTGAGGCAGTGGAAGAAATGGTCAATAGATTGCAGTGCAATAAAGCGGCTGGGGTGGATGAAATTAAGTCGGAACTCATCAAATACAGTGGAATGTCAGGTCTTAAATGGCTACACAGGATAACGGAAATGGCCTGGGAGTCGGGACAGGTTCCATCAGACTGGACAAAAGCAGTAATCACACCAATCTTTAAACATGGAAACAGAAAAGATTGTAACAACTACAGAGGTATCTCTTTAATCAGCGTTGTGGGTAAAATCTTCTCAGGTATTGTTCAAAGGAAAGTGCGAGTATTAGCTGAGGACCAATTGGATGTAAACCAGTGTGGGTTTAGGCCTCTTAGAGGTTGTCAGGACCAAATCTTTAGCTTACGGCAAATAATGGAGAAGTGTTATGAGTGGAACAGGGAATTGTATATATGCCTTATAGATCTAGAAAAGGCCTATGGCCGGGTTCCTAGGAGGAAGTTACTGTCTGTTCTACAAGATTATGGAATAGGAGGCAAACTTTTGCAAGCAGTTAAAGGTCTTTACATGGATAGTCAGGCAGCAGTTAGAGTTGACGGTAAATTGAGTTCATGGTTCAGAGTAGTTTCAGGGGTAAGACAAGGCTGCAACCTGTCTCCACTGTTGTTCATATTATTTATGGATCATATGTTGAAAACAATAGACTGGCTGGATGAGATTAAGATATGTGAACACAAAATAAGCAGTCTTGCATATGCGGATGACTTAGTTGTGATGGCAGATTCGATTCAAAGTTTGCAAAGTAATATTTCAGAGCTAGATCAGAAATGTAAGGACTATGGTATGAAGATTAGCATCTCCAAAACGAAAGTAATGTCAGTGGGAAAGAAATATAAACGGATTGAGTGCCAAATAGGAGGAACAAAGTTAGAACAGGTGGACGGTTTCAAGTACTTAGGATGCATATTCTCACAGGATGGCAACATAGTGAAAGAACTGGAAGCGAGGTGTAGCAAAGCTAATTCAGTGAGCGCTCAGCTACGATCTACTCTCTTCTGCAAGAAGGAAGTCAGTACCAAGACTAAGTTATCTGTGCACCGTTCAATCTTTCGACCAACTTTGTTGTACGGGAGCGAAAGCTGGGTGTATTCAGGTTACCTTATCAACAAGGTTGAGGTTACGGATATGAAAGTAGCTAGGATGATTGCAGGTACTAGTAGATGGGAACAATGGCAGGAGGGTGTCCACAATGAGGAAATCAAAGAAAAACTGGGAATGAACTCTATAGATGTAGCAGTCAGGGCGAACAGGCTTAGATGGTGGGGTCATGTTACACGCATGGGAGAAGCAGGGTTACCGAAGAGACTCATGGATTCAGCAGTAGAGGGTAGGAGGAGTCGGGGCAGACCGAGGAGAAGGTACCTGGATTCGGTTAAGAATGATTTTGAAGTAATATGTTTAACAACAGAAGAGGCACCAATGTTAGCACTGAATAGGGGATCATGGAGGAACTGTATAAGGGGGGCTATGCTCCAGACTGAACGCTGAAAGGCATAATCAGTCTTAAATGATGATGATGATGATGATGATGATGCTGGTAACCGCGCAGTTGAGCGCCCCACAAACCAATCATCATCATCATCATCGAAACGTTCTCATTTGGGCTAAGGTACGTTGTGACAAGCACGAAGACAAGAACAGCAACTCTCGCCGTGTGCTGGTGGGAATTACCTCGCTGATATGTAACCCCAGGATAGCTTGACACGAAGGGCAACTAAAACTGTGCGCAGAATGTCGTCGTTGTAAGAGTGCCGCGCATGACGACCAAACGGTTCTGCTATGAAAATAAACGGCTTTCCAGACAGTGGTTGGTTGTCGGGCAGTATCGCGGGTGACCGTCAGGTTGGTATACCGCAGCTGTCAGGGCCGTGGCCAGAGGCGTCTCCGGCCTGCAGCCTCGTTTACTTGAGTAGAATTGTCTACAGGGAGGACTGTCACTTCGAACTGAGCCCAGTGACCAGCAAAGACTTGTCGGGAGGCATCCCAAACAGCGGTGGGATGCCAACCTGTCACCTGACGAGCAGGAATGACGGTCTGGGGTACCATTTCTTTTCATAACAGGATCCCTTTGGTGGCCATCTGCGGCACCTTTACAGTACAGCGGTACGCCGACGATATTCTACGCCCTGTTTTGTTGCCCTCCATGGGAGACCATCCTGGACTTACATTCCAGCAAGACAATGCACGCTCGCAGAAGGCGACAGTTTCTAATGCTTGTCTTCAGGCTTTCCAAATCTTCTGTGCTTGCCAAATCCTCAGCAGGTCAGCATGGTCACCGGATCTCTCACAATTTGAGATCGTTTGGAGCATTGTGGGCAGGACGCTACAACCAGCTCATGATTTTGACAATATAAGGTACCAGATGGATAGAGTTCGGCACTATGCCCCAGGAGGACATCCAACAACTCCAAGCCGAATAACTGCTTGTGTAAGGACAAGAGGCAGACCACCGTGTTACTGAGCTGCTCAATTAGTGAAGCTCTTTCTCTTAAATAAATCATCTAATTCTTCTGCAATTGTAATTATTTGTTTGTCTGTATATGTCTGTACATATACTTCACGTGTGTCGATGTCCGTCCCGTTCAGATGAGTCCTTCGTAGGACTATGTGGTCTTTCCAACTGAAGTTGTTCGTAATTTTAACACCCAGGTACTTAGTTGAATTGACAGCCTTGAGAATTGTACTATTTATCGAGTAATTCCAACGGATTTCTTTTGGAACTCATGTGGATCACCTCACACTTTTCATTATTTAGCGTCAACTGCCACCTGCCACACCATACAGAAATCTTTTCTAAATCCCTTTGCAACTGATACTGGTCTTCGGATGACCTTACTAGACAGTAAATCACAGCATCATCTGCGTACAACCTAAGAGAACTGCTCAGATTGTCACCCAGGTCATTTATATAGATCAGGAACAGCAGAGGTCCTAGGACGCTTCCCTGGGGAACAACTGATATCACTTCAATTTTACTCGATGATTTGCCGTCTATTACTACGAACTGCGACCTTCCTGACAGGAAATCATGAATCCAGTCGCACAATTGAGACGATACCCCATAGGCCCGCAGCTTGATTAGAAGTCGCTTAAGAGGAACGGTGTCAAAAGCTTTCCGGAAATCTAGAAATTCGGAATCAACTTGAGATCCCCTGTCGATAGCGGCCATTACTTCGTGCGAATAAAGAGCTAGCTGCGTTGCACAAAAACGATGTTTTCTGAAACCAATCTGATTACGTATCAATAGATCTTTCCCTTCGAGGTGGTTCATAATGTTTGAATACAGTATCTGGTCCAAAACCCTACTGCAAACAGACGTCAATGATATAGGTCTGTAGTTCGATGTTTTTTTTTTTTTTTTTTTTTTCTCCAGTACATTTGAAGCGTCCAGGTGTATGGGAGCATCTCTGTGTGGGGTTGGGTCGTGGCAATGTCTAAGATCTCTGGATCAGGCTATTAGCCTTGTCAAACATCATCAAAAAGGAAAACGTTCATTTGGTAGTCTCATACAGCACTTGGTGAGAATGGTGAGTGGCATTGAATGACCTGATGGTTGCCATGACATCAGTACCCAGGAATGCCGACTCCAGTAACTTAGACAGCAGTGTGCAGCGCCATAAGTGTGACTCGGCCGCACGCTGCCAGAGGGAGTGGCGTCGCAAACCGCCGAGTTACTTTCGGGGGATGTCAGCCTCCAGCAATGGAACTCGAACCATCCAGTGACTGTGCTTTGGCCTAGGCGGCCACACTAGCACGGGAGGGTCGGACGTCTGCACCTCCCACGCCTCATTCCACTGCCATCCAGGGCAGAAGTCTGGCTGGGCCACGAGGTAACCCACGAGTGGAGAAGTAAAAAGTCCAAGGAGGAGGACTAGTCGCTACCAGAAGGTGCGGTGGTGTCCGCCAAAACTTGAGGCGTCGCATACTGTCGCATGTCACTCGGTGGTCCGGCGTGATCTTCTCGTCCCTCTGTAGCTGCTGGTGGACCGCTCTCAAATTAATGATTATTTATACACATTCCTGACCCATTTGTTGTGCTAATGCGCTGTTTACAGCGGCACTTAATGCAACAAATCCGTGGTGGGGCAGTGGTAACGGCTTGCCTTGTTCTGCAAGAGCTGTGATTTCCCGGTGTAGTTGCAGCACTGCAGTGACTGTCTTTGTCCACATCGTGCTGCATAAAGTGCTGCATTCGGCGTACCTGCGTGTTAGCGCCGTCGGCTGCCTTCCACTATTGTTTCCGAACTGCTAATTTCTGAGAAACCGCCCACAAAATTGGTGGCGCCGTCAGGAAATTCACCCATCAACTCGATACGTTGTTCCCAACGGCAGACATTGGTTCTTGGAGACTGCATTTTAGCTGTTGGGGAGACACTCCATTCATAAAAACCACAGCACCACCTCCTCAGCTGTAGAATGAGGAATTAATCACCGGGTGCCATGTCAGGACAGTATGGGGTGGTGAGAGAAACAATCAGCAAACACCCTCTTGAATTGTTTCCCATGACGTTTCGTTTTCACAGCCTTCACTAACCTCGGCAGGTGCATACGGCAGCATGCTTCTGTGAAGGTTTGCTGCATTACAAGGAAAATCTACATTGCCGTTTGTGGAAATTGCAATACCAAGAAAGAAACGCATGAATTAAATTAATTTATTACCACAAGTTAGGTACGTGACAAGTAACAAATGATTACCTTTTCAAATCTGTACGTGTCCTTTGAGCCCTACTATTCACTACGTCGTGTGGCCACCATGCGCTGCAGTTAGAGCTGCTGTACACAGTCGCATTGAATCAATAAGGTTATGACTACGTTCCTGAGGGATTTCCCTCCACGCAGTTTGTATCCGAGCCCACAAACCCGTGACACCAGTTAGTGGAGGACTGTGACGCACCAGATGCCGACCAACCATATCCCAGACATGTTCGTTGGGCGACATGTCTGGCGAACGTCCAGGCCAGGGAAGCAATGGTAGCCGTCGCTCTTCGAAGAAGGCCTATACATTCCTCTCAATATGTGGCCGGGCATTGTCCTGTTGAAATGTGGCCTGTGGAGATGCCTGAGACAGGATCCACAACCTCCGTTAGCTACTGGTTGCTGTTCAACGTGCCCGCAATACATACAAGGCGAGACCGGTTGTTGTAACCAATGGGCCTCCAAACCATCGCACCTGAGCTCCCAGTTGGTGCACATCGACAGCACAGAAACCCACGTATATAGCTTCTTTTCTGTGTTTACTTCACAGATTCTTACTTCAATTGCGTGTGAGTTTCGTATGGGAGGTGTAATTTCGAGTTTTAGTTACTATAATCGTAAATTCAGGCAGATAGTAGCGCAGTCGTCAGGCATTTGTACAGGTTAGTTCATACATTCTTTGCGTGTTACCCTTGCGTTATCTAGGCACAGACTCGTGTTTCAGTAACTGTTGTTCAACATCGATTAGAATGGACAGGGACTGTGATTGCTGTGTTCGGATGAGGGCTGAGTGGGCATCCCTTCGCTCACAGCTGCAGGCGGCGCTGACTTCGGTCGTGCAGCTTGAGGCTGTTGCCAATGGGCACCACTGTGGGGAGCCGGACGTGGGTATCATGGGGATGTCAACCTCGTCTCGTCTGTCCCCAGATCGGTCTGCCGCTGTGGTTGCCCCGGTTGCTGCCCGCAGTGAGGCTGAGCCCTCGCCTGTTGCTGATTGGGAGGTCATTCCAAGGCGTGGCAGGCAGCGAAAGACGTCCCCGGAGGCTGATGAGAAAGCCTCCCTGATGCGTCTGACAAACAGGTTTTAGGTACTGTCTCTGGCTGAGCCAGATGCAGCTGCCTGCCCTGTTTCAGAGGATGATTCTCAGCCTTCAAGGTCCGGGCAATTGCAGAGGGTGGGCTTATTGGTAATTGGGAGCTCCAATGTTAGGCGCGTAATGGGGCCCCTTAGGGATATGATGGCTAAGGAGGGGAAGAAATCCAGTGTGCACTCCGTGTGCATTCCGGGTGGAGTCATTCCTGATGTGGGAAGGGTCCTTCCGGATGCCATCAAGAGCACAGGGTGCAGCCAGCTGCAGGTGGTGGCACATGTCGGGACTAATGACTCGTGTCGCTTTGGATATGAGGAAATTCTCTCTGGATTCCAGCGGCTATCTGATTTTGTGAAGGCTGCCGGTCTTGCTTACGAGATGAAGGCAGAGCTCACCATCTGGAGCATCGTTGACAGAACCGACTGCGAACCTTTGGTGCAGAGCCGGGTGGAGGGTCTGAATCAGAGGCTCAGACATTTTTGCGACCGTGTTGGCTGCAGATTCCATGACTTGCGCCATAGGGTGGTGGGGTTTCGGGTTCCGCTGAATAGGTCAGGCGTTCACTACACTCATCTGGCGGCTACACGGGTAGCGGAGACTGGGTGGCGTGGACTGGGCGGTTTTTTTAGGTTAGAAGGCCTCGGGAAAGTACAGGGTGGGCTGCAATCTCAAAGGGTGCATGGCAAATACAGGACGTGCTTGGATCAAGGAACAATCGGAATTGTAGTTGTAAATTGTTGTAGTTGTGCTGGGAAAGTCCCTGAGCTTCAAGCGCTAATAGAAAGCACAGAAGCTGAAATCGCTATAGGTACAGAAAGCTGGCTAAAGCCTGCAATAAGTTCTGCAGAAATTTTTCCGAAGTCTCAGACGGTGTTCAGGAAAGATAGATTAGGCAGAATTGGTGGTGCAGTGTTCGTGTCTGGCAGTAGTGGTTTATCTTGTAGGGAAGTCGAAGTAGATACTCCGTGCGAATTGGTATGGGTGGAGGTTATACTTAACAGCCGAACTAAGTTAATAATTGGCTCATTCTACCGACACCCAGACTCCGATGATATAGTTGCTGAACAGTTCAGAGAAAATTTGAGTCTCCTAACAAATAAATACCCCACTCATACGGTTATAGTTGGTGGGGACTTCAACCTTCCCTCGATATGTTGGCAAAAATACTTGTTCAAAACCGGTGGTAGGCAGAAAACATCATTCGAGATTGTCCTAAATGCTTTCTCCGAAAATTATTTCGAGCAGTTAGTCCACGAACCCACGCGAATTGTAAATGGTTCCGAAAACACACTTGACCTCTTAGCCACAAACAATCCAGAGCTCATAGAGAGCATCATGACTGATACAGGGATTAACAATTACAAGGTCGTTGTAGCTAGGCTCAATACCGTTTCTTCCAAATCCACCAGAAACAAACGCAAAATAATTTTATTTAGAAAAGTGGCTAAAGTGTCACTAGAAGCCTTCCTGAGAGACAATCTCCATTCCTTCCGAACTGTCTATGCAAATGTAGACGAGATGTGGCTCAAATTCAAAGATATAGTAGCAACAGCAATTGAGAGATTCATACCTCATAAATTGGTAAGAGATGGAACTGATCCCCCATGGTACACGGAACAGGTCCGAACGCTGTTGCAGAGGCAACGGAAAAATCATGCGAAGTTCAGAAGAACGCGAAATCCCGAAGATTGCCTAAAATTTACAGACGCGCGAAATTTGGGACGGACTTCAATGTGAGATGCCTTTAATAGATTCCACAACGAAACATTGTCTCGAAATTTGGTAGAAAATCCGAAGAAATTCTGGTCGTATGTAAAGTACACAAGCGGAAAGACGCAGTCAATACCTTCGCTGCGCAGTGCCGATGGTACTGTTACCGACGACTGTGCCGCTAAAGCGGAGTTATTGAACGCAGTTTTCCGAAATTCCTTCACCAGGGAAGACGAATGGAATATTCCATAATTTGAAACACGAACAGCAGCTAGCATGAGTTTCTTAGAAGTAGATACCTTAGGGGTTGCGAAGCAACTCAAATCGCTTGATACCGGCAAGTCTTCAGGTCCAGATTGTATACCGATTAGGTTCCTTTCAGATTACGCTGATACAACAGCTCCCTACCTAGCAATCATATACAACCGCTCGCTCACCGATAGATCTGTACCAACAGATTGGAAAATTGCGCAGGTCGCACCAGTGTTCAAGAAGGGTAGTAGGAGTAATCCATCGAACTACAGACCTACATCATTGACGTCGGTTTGCAGTAGGGTTTTGGACCATATACTATATTCAAACATTATGAATCACCTCGAAGTGAACGATCTATTGATACGTAATCAGCATGGCTTCAGAAAACAACGCTCTTGTGCAGCGCAGCTAGCTCCTTATTCGCACGAAGTAATGGCCGCTATCGACAGGGGATCTCAAGTTGATTCCGAATTTCTAGATTTCCGGAAAGTTTTTGACACCGTTCCTCACAAGCGACTTCTAATCAAGCTGCGGGCCTATGGTGTATCGTCTCAGTTGTGCGACTGGATTCATGATTTCCTGTCAAGAAGGTCGCAGTTCGTAGTAATAGACGGCAAATCGTCGAGTAAAATTGAAGTGATATCAGTTGTTCCCCAGGGAAGCGTCCTGGGACCTCTGCTGTTCCTGATCTATATAAATGACCTGGGTGACAATCTGAGCAGTTCTCTTAGGTTGTACGCAGATGATGCTGTGATTTACTGTCTAGTGAGTTCATCCGAAGACCAGTATCAGTTGCAAAGGGATTTAGAAAAGATTTCTGTATGGTGTGGCAGGTGGCAGTTGACGCTAAATAATGAAAAGTGTGAGGTGATCCACATGAGTTCCAAATGAAATCCGTTGGAATTACTCGATAAATAGTACAATTCTCAAGGCTGCCAATTCAACTAAGTACCTGGGTGTTAAAATTACGAACAACTTCAGTTGGAAAGACCACATAGATAATATTGTGGAGAAGGCGAGCCAAAGGTTGCGTTTCATTGGCAGGACACTTAGAAGATGCAACAAGTCCACTAAAGAGACAGCTTACACTACACTCGTTCGTCCTCTGTTAGAATATTGCTGCGCGGTGTGGGATCCTTACCAGGTGTGATTGACGAAGGACATCGAAAGGGTGCAAAAAATGGCAGCTCGTTTTGTATTATCACGTAATAGGGGAGAGAGTGTGGCAGATATGATACGCGAGTTGGGATGGAAGTCATTAAAGCAAAGACGTTTTTCGTCACGGCGAGACCTATTTACGAAATTTCAGTCGCCAAAATATTTTGTTGAGCCCAACCTACGTAGGTAGGAATGATCATCAAAATAAAATAAAAGAAATCAGAGCTCGAACAGAATGGTTTAGGTGTTCGTTTCTCCCGCGCGCTGTTCGGCAGTGGAATGGTAGAGAGATAGTATGATAGTGGTTCGATGAACCCTCTGCCAAGCACTTAAATGTGAAATGCAGAGTAATCATGTAGATGTAGATGATGTTTGTCCGTTATGCCGTTCCACATTGCAGCCCTCCAGGTTGCGCTAACCACGGCACCGCGGAACACGTGTGCGGCCATCACTGTAGGACACGTTGAAGCGAGACTCATCCGAAAAGATTACATGTTGCCACTCAGCACCCAAGAGACGGTGTTCTCGTCCCATTGCAGTCGGAGAAATGGTTCAAATGGCTCTGAGCACTATGGGACTTAACAGCTGTGGTCATCAGTCCCCTAGAACTTAGAACTACTTAAACCTAATTAACCTAAGGACATCACACACATCCATGTCCGAGGCAGGATTCGAACCTGCGACCGTAGCAGTCGCGCGGTTCCGGACTGCGCGCCTAGAACCGCGAGACCACCGCGGCCGGCTGCAGTCGGAGAAGCTTGTGGTTTCTGGACAATGGAAGGCGACGTAATGACATGCGTGCAATCATTCCAACCAGCAGCGACGGCGACGAACTGTCGATGCAGACAAGTTCACACCTGTTGCAGTGCTCCAGCGACGAGCAAACACTGTGAATGACGCTGTACGACCCGTAATGGCCATGCTGACAAGATGACGGTCATCCCGTGCTGTGGTAATGTTCCGTGGTTCAGTTCCCACTCGTCGCTGCGTACGGCCTTCCTCTATGCGCTGTTTCCACCTACGCATCACTGTCGTAGCAGATTGCCCTGGGCGTGCCGAAATGTCACAGTATGACAACCTCGTTTCCCAGAGACCGATCATTCTGCCCTATTCGAACTCACTGACATGCCGATATGTCTCCCTTTGACGTCGACGAGGCATACTGGCACTCAGTGTATTGTGTGACAGCTCTGCGCCGACTACGCTAGGCGCAGCACCGACCCCCTCGGACCGACACGAGAGGGCTCTGCTCGGCCTACGTGTGCCCCATCTCGTTGCAAAACGTATTGCGTACTGCCTGCACACCCGACGCCACTTCCACCATGTGTGGCGCTATTCGGGTAGTTCGTTCCCGCTGTAGCCTTTTTCACAAACGGTAGTGTATTAACTAGAGATGGGGGATGCGCTCTTGAACTAATTCATAGAGTTGAATCTTTCAAAGGAGTGAACAATCAGTGATTCAGAAAAAAAGAACGGTAGCTCCAAACGTTTCCCACGGGAGAGAGAGAGAGAGAGAGAGAGAGAGAGAGAGAGAGAGAGAGAGAGAGAGAGAGACGGAGCATATCAGCAGCGCCTCTGCTGGTCAGAGCACAGTGCACGCCACACAACACAGCCAGCGCCGGCCTCTGCCCTGCTTCTACCTTGGCTGCCTGCATAGTGCAGTGCCCCATTGGATTTTGTGTTTCACATATGCCGTGCCGTCCATGTGCGTCGTCTGCCGCGCGCAGTGTCTGGCGCAGCTTGACTTAGCATCGCACTCTGTCGGCGATCGTTTCAGTCGCACGTCCTGCCCTCTGGGCAGTTGATGCGAGCAACAGGACAGAGAGCCACCTAGCGGATAACATAGGAACTACTTGCAACAACCTGCTCGCAAGGGAACGGACGATTTGTTTCGGAGCGGGTGAGTTCACCGCTCCCCCCACCCGCGGAACTCGCCCGCTCAACGCTCACCCCACCGTCTCGACTCTAGCCAGAGCGTTGAGCAAAGCGACTCAGGTGTCACTCTGGTCTCTGCGGTCTCAGCTCACGCTGTAATACAGCTCGCGGCTCGACCCGCTCGACTCAGCGCCTCTGCATCGGAGCTCGTCCCTACTGGATATTGTTCTTCGTAGTAATACCGCTATGTATATTACATTATTATGTTATGTATACATCAATTGTTTTTATTTTATTTTTATTTGTTTAAACTGATTAGATTAGGTTCCTGATGACTCCTCTTACTATAGGATTTTTATTATGGACACTCGAATTTACGCTTTAATTACGAGCGAACCGATAAACGTATCGCAAAATGTGATACACCAATATTTTCCTTGTTTTATTCTGCGTAAGGCTATATGCAGCACTTTCGTTTTACAGTCAAATTTACATTTTTTTTTTCCTTATTCTGGTACGGATTTTGCGATTTTAGGCGTCTTCGGAAGGAAACGTTCACTTTAAAAATATATGGCTTGCGATGAATTTGTATGAGGTTAATGAAATTTTAATACATTATAGCCAAATATATTGTTAATGTAAATCTTAAGTTACAACATTTTCCGATCACCCAAAAAACCACGATAGTGCAAAATAAATCAATAATCAAAAACTTTGTCATATCGTGGAAATTTCAATAGACAATACAAAATTCTTACTCATTATCTGTGTTACTTAAAAATAGGATCAAATAAGATCAAAATACAGGTGTAGTACTGGAATAAACCAAGTTTAAAGGACAATGTGCCTTCCATTTATTTTCTATTGTAAATGAGTGGTGAGTCATGAAAAAGAGCTAATTCATTTCAGGGAGTGAACAGTTCTGATCCAATCTCTGAAAAGAACAGTTTTGCCCATCTCTAGTATTAACAATCAACTGCGGCAGTCCCTAAAAACACGAAGCATCTCTCTGCCCAGTGATGGTTGGGTCTTCGCCTTTTTTAGTGGTGGCGACTCCACACGTTTCCAGTGCTTTTATTTGTATTTGTCTTGGAGTCATAGCGATACACCCAGCACTTGCTATAGTGCTTAGGCGGCTAAAAATATTTGAATTAGCTTGACACTATCGTGTTGTTTCGATGGGCATTTTGAATGAGTGTAAGCAGTCACTGAAGCTAGAAGGTGGAGATGATCGTCATGTTCAAAATGTCATGCAAGATGTTTGCGAGGTGGAGGGTGTGGAGGTGTTGGACTCGAGAAGTGTGCACAATGACATTCCATGAATAACCAATTATCATTAAACAACACAAATACCCACACGTTAAATCCAGTCAAGGGGTAAACTTCAAAATTAAAGTTTTATCACGACCATAAACCATCCCTCTTCCCTAAATCTACCATCATTCACATCCACACAGCGTGACATCCTTTCGAAATTTTATATGTGATGATCCCCAAAATACACTCCAATTTAAACAACAGGAAATAGTTAATTTGTCCATACTGAGTAGGAAGGAGCGATCTGTAAATATTCAGCTTGTAAGAAGACAAATTCTCTACTAAGACTGCATTTGTAAAACCTTTATTTATGATTAGTTTCGGTAAGACAGTTATCATCATTTGTTCTGTGAAATGTGAATAGTGTACACAAGTGTAAAATATTAAATTACGAAAAAGTAACATTCATTGTCATAAATATAATTGACAGAGATAATTATAATTAAACATACCTCGGTATAGGTTAATGCAAGTACCAAAAGCAACATTCCTTGGATAGTTGTCCAATCCTTTCAAAATATGTCAAGAAAGAGCAAGACAAAAACCGCATGAAAGAAATAACCTGACATTAACACTGCATTGAAACAACAACAGTAAATAACGATCTCCGACAGTTTAAAGATCACATTAGCAATGGCACAACTAAACGTCAAATCGTCGCCATGTCAAAAGTGACAGAACCTTATTTGAATAAAAGGGCCCAGCAACAAAAAATTGTTCAAATGGCTCTGAACACTATGCGACTTAACTTATTAGGTCATCAGTCGCCTAGAAATTAGAACTAATTAAACCTAACCAACCTAAGGACAGCACACACATCCATGCCCGAGGCAGGATTCGAACCTGCGACCGTAGCTGGCGCGCGTTTCCGGACTGAAGCCCCTAGAACCGCTCGGCCATCGCGGCCGGCTGTCGCACTACAATTTCAAAAGAAAAACTTTGAATATTTTCCGAAAATTGTGAAGAAAAATGTAGTATAAAATAAAAATATCGGCACTCGGTACTGCCTTTTTGATATCGATATGTTGGGGGAAAATATCTCCAGCATCCGTCTATACTTTCTGGAAACAGTACGATATATCGATGCTTTATCAACAACCCTAGTATTAACTCGATGGTTACCACACAGGACCTGAGAGAGCATGACAAGGCAACCGCGACGAAGCGCTCGAGGCGGATCGCCCCCTCCACAGGTGCGGCCGACGTGGACGTTTCGGTGGCGGCGCAGGCGGCGCAGTGGTAGGGCGTTCAAACCTGCTCATAGCGGTGACGGACGAGAACCGACACAGTGCTGAAGAGTAATCCACGAGTGGATTTCCCTTCACCCTGACAACTCGGCTGTGCTATGCCGATCTTTGAAGAGCACGGCTTCCTCATGCAATTCACTGTTCGTCACAAAGAGATTGTGTGTCGCTTTGTTCTTCTCCTTTAAGATTTTTCATCACACTGGAAGTGTCTCTACAGCCTAATCACTGTAATGAGCTGGTGCATTGCTGCACCACATTATAATACACTACTGACCATCAAAATTGCTACACCAAGAGGAAATGCAGATGATAAACGGCTAGTCATTGGACAAATATATTATACTAGAACTGACATGTGATTACATTTTCACGCAATTTAGGTGCTTAGATCCTGAGCAATCAGAACCCAGAACAACCACTCCTGGCCGTAATAACGGCCTTGATACGCCTGGCCATTCAGTCAAAGAGAGCTTGGATGGCGTGTACAGCTACAGCTGCCCATGCAGCTTCAACACTATACCACAGTCCATCAGGAGTAGTGACTGGCGTATTGTGACGAGTCACTTGCTCGGTCACCATTGACCAGACGTTTTCAGTTGCTGAGAGATCTGGAGAATGTGCTGTCCAGGGCAGCAGTCGAACATTTTCTGTATCCAGAAAGGCCCGTACAGGACCTGCAACATGCGGTCGTGCATTATCCTGCTGAAATTTAGGGTTTCGCAGGGATCGAATGAAAGGTAGAGCCACGGATCGTAACACATGTGAAATTTAACGTCCACTGTTCAAAGTGCCGTCAATGCGAACAAGAGGTGACCGAGACGTGTAACCAATGGCACCCCATACCATCACGCCGGGTGATACGCCAGTATGGCGATGACGAATACACGCTTCCAATGAGCGTTCACCGCCATGTCATCAAACGCGGATGCGGCCATCATGATGCTGTACACAGAACCTGGATTCATTCAAAAAAATGACGTTTTGCCAGTCGTGCACCCAGATTCGTCGTTGAATACACCATCGCAGGCGCTCCTGTCTGTGATGCAGCGTCAAGGTTCACCGCAGCCGTGGTCTCCGATCTGATAGTCTATGCTGCTGCAAACGTCGTCGAACTGTTCGTGTAGATGGTTGTTGTCTTGCAAACGTCCCCATCTGTTGACTCAGGGATCGAGACGTGGCTGCACGATCCGTTACAGCCATGAGGATAAGATGCCTGTCATCCCGACTGCTAGTGATACGAGGCCGTTGGGATCCAGCACGGCGTTCCGTATTACCCTCCTGAACCCACCGATTCCATATTCTGCTAACAGTCACTGGATCTCGACCAACGCGAGCAGCAATGTCCCGATACAATAAACCACAATCACGATAGGCTACAATCCGACCTTTATCAAAGTCTGAAACGTGATGGTACGCATTTCTCCTCCTTACACGAGGCATCACAACAACGTTTCACCAGGCAACGTTGGTCAACTGCTGTTTGTGTATGAGAAATCGGTTGGAAACTTTCCTCATGTCAGCACGCTGTAGGTATCACTACCGGCACCAACCTTGTGTGAATGCTCTGAAAAGCTAATCATTTGCGTATCACACCATCTTCTTCACGTCGGATAAATTTCGCTCCTGTAGCACGTCATCTTCTTGATCTAGCAATTTTAATGGCCAGTAGTGTTTATTGCTGCAGCATTCATCAAATGAAGGAAACGAATTACCATTCAGTACTCCATTTTGAAGCGTAAAATGTGTCAGGTGACATTCGAAAACGCATCATCCACACAACTCTGAAGATAAAAACCGACAAGTGCAAGAATTATCGCACAATCGGCGTAACACTTCATGCACCCAAGTTTCTGTCGAAAATAAGATAGAGAAGGATGGAAAAGAAATTGGAGGATGTGTTACAGACCACCAGTTTGACTTTAGGAAAGGTAAAGGCACCAGAGAGGCAATTCTGACGTTGTGCTTGATTATGGAAGTAAGACTGAAGAAAAATGAGAACATGTTTAGAGGATTTGTCGACCTGAAAAAAGCGTTCGACAACGTCAAATGTGCAATATGTTCAAAATTCTGAGGATGATAACGGTAAGTTGGAGGAAGAGATGGGTTTATACAACAGGAGCCAAGAGGGAGTAATAAGAGTGAGAGGCCAAGAACGAAATGCTGGGATTAAAAATGGTGTAAGACAGGGTTGTAGTTTTCCGCCTCTACTGTTCAATCTGTACAACGAAGAAGCAGTTATGCAAATAAAAGATTCAGAGGTGGGACTAAAATGCAGGGTGAAAGGATATCAGCGATAAGACTCGCTGATGACACTTCTATACTCAGTGGAAGTGAAGAAGGATTACAGGATCTGATGGGTGGAATCAACAGTTTAATGAGTACCTAAATATGGATTAAGAATAAAACAGAAAAAGACAAAAGTAATGAGAAGTAGCAGAAGTGAGTATAGCGAGAAACTTAAAATCGGAACTGTTGATCACGAAGCAGACGAAGTTGAGGATTTCTGCTACCTTGGAAGCAAACACAACTCGTGACGGCGAAGTAAGGACATAAAAAAAAGGCTAGCACTGGCTGACAGGGCATTCCTGACCGACATATGTCTGATGGCGTCAAACATAGCCTTAATTTGAGGAAGAAATTTCTGAGAATGTACGTTTGGAGCACAGCATTCTGTGGCAGTGAAACACGAGCTGTGGGTAAACCGGAAGAGACTCGAATCATTTTAGATGTGGTGCTACAGAAGAATGTTGAAAATTATATGCGCTGATAAGGTAAGGAATGAAAGAGTTGTCCGCATATTCGTTGAGCAAAGGAAACTATAGAAAATATTAGAACAAATAAGCCCTCGGTCATAAATATTAAGTCAAAATTGACCAGGTGTCGACGCTACTATGAGCGTCGTCTTCAGAATTAAACTAACTGTTCTAAAACATAATAGGTATATAAGACATTAATAAATTAAAGTGTGTACTGACTGGAAAGAGATGCAGTACTTACAAGTCACATTTAAAAGAATCTGAGCCGGAAAGGCGACGTCATGAATAGTTGTAAATACACTCCTGGAAATGGAAAAAAGAACACATTGACACCGGTGTGTCATACCCACCATACTTGCTCCGGACACTGTGAGAGGGCTGTACAAGCAATGATCACACGCACGGCACAGCGGACACACCAGGAACCGCGGTGTTGGCCGTCGAATGGCGCTAGCTGCGCAGCATTTGTGCACCGCCGCCGTCAGTGTCAGCCAGTTTGCCGTGGCATACGGAGCTTCATCGCAGTCTTTAACACTGGTAGCACGCCGCGACAGCGTGGACGTGAACCGTATGTGCAGTTGACGGACTTTGAGCGAGGGCGTATAGTGGGCATGCGGGAGGCCGGGTGGACGTACCGCCGAATTGCTCAACACGTGGGGCGTGAGGTCTCCACAGTAGAGATGGGGGATGCGCTCTTGAACTAATTCATAGAGTTGAATCTTTCAAAGGAGTGAACAATCAGTGATTCAGAAAAAAAGAACGGTAGCTCCAAACGTTTCCCACGGGAGAGAGAGAGAGAGAGAGAGAGAGAGAGAGAGAGAGAGAGAGAGAGAGAGACGGAGCATATCAGCAGCGCCTCTGCTGGTCAGAGCACAGTGCACGCCACACAACACAGCCAGCGCCGGCCTCTGCCCTGCTTCTACCTTGGCTGCCTGCATAGTGCAGTGCCCCATTGGATTTTGTGTTTCACATATGCCGTGCCGTCCATGTGCGTCGTCTGCCGCGCGCAGTGTCTGGCGCAGCTTGACTTAGCATCGCACTCTGTCGGCGATCGTTTCAGTCGCACGTCCTGCCCTCTGGGCAGTTGATGCGAGCAACAGGACAGAGAGCCACCTAGCGGATAACATAGGAACTACTTGCAACAACCTGCTCGCAAGGGAACGGACGATTTGTTTCGGAGCGGGTGAGTTCACCGCTCCCCCCACCCGCGGAACTCGCCCGCTCAACGCTCACCCCACCGTCTCGACTCTAGCCAGAGCGTTGAGCAAAGCGACTCAGGTGTCACTCTGGTCTCTGCGGTCTCAGCTCACGCTGTAATACAGCTCGCGGCTCGACCCGCTCGACTCAGCGCCTCTGCATCGGAGCTCGTCCCTACTGGATATTGTTCTTCGTAGTAATACCGCTATGTATATTACATTATTATGTTATGTATACATCAATTGTTTTTATTTTATTTTTATTTGTTTAAACTGATTAGATTAGGTTCCTGATGACTCCTCTTACTATAGGATTTTTATTATGGACACTCGAATTTACGCTTTAATTACGAGCGAACCGATAAACGTATCGCAAAATGTGATACACCAATATTTTCCTTGTTTTATTCTGCGTAAGGCTATATGCAGCACTTTCGTTTTACAGTCAAATTTACATTTTTTTTTTCCTTATTCTGGTACGGATTTTGCGATTTTAGGCGTCTTCGGAAGGAAACGTTCACTTTAAAAATATATGGCTTGCGATGAATTTGTATGAGGTTAATGAAATTTTAATACATTATAGCCAAATATATTGTTAATGTAAATCTTAAGTTACAACATTTTCCGATCACCCAAAAAACCACGATAGTGCAAAATAAATCAATAATCAAAAACTTTGTCATATCGTGGAAATTTCAATAGACAATACAAAATTCTTACTCATTATCTGTGTTACTTAAAAATAGGATCAAATAAGATCAAAATACAGGTGTAGTACTGGAATAAACCAAGTTTAAAGGACAATGTGCCTTCCATTTATTTTCTATTGTAAATGAGTGGTGAGTCATGAAAAAGAGCTAATTCATTTCAGGGAGTGAACAGTTCTGATCCAATCTCTGAAAAGAACAGTTTTGCCCATCTCTACTCCACAGTACATCAATGTTGTCGCCAGTGGTCGGCGGAAGGTGCACGTGCCCGTCGACCTGGGACCGGACCGCAGCGACGCACGGATGCACGCCAAGACCGTAGGATCCTACGCAGTGCCGTAGGGGACCGCACCGCCACTTCCCAGCAAATTAGGGACACTGTTGCTCCTGGGGTATCGGCGAGGACCATTCGCAACCGTCTCCATGAAGCTGGGCTACGGTCCCGCACACCGTTAGGCCGTCTTCCGCTCACGCCCCAACATCGTGCAGCCCGCCTCCAGTGGTGTCGCGACAGGCGTGAATGGAGGGACGAATGGAGACGTGTCGTCTTCAGCGATGAGAGTCGCTTCTGCCTTGGTGCCAATGATGGTCGTATGCGTGTTTGGCGCCGTGCAGGTGAGCGCCACAATCAGGACTGCATACGACCGAGGCACACAGGGCCAACACCCGGCATCATGGTGTGGGGAGCGATCTCCTATACTGGCCGTACTCCACTGGTGATCGTCGAGGGGACACTGAATAGTGCACGGTACATCCAAACCGTCATCGAACCCATCGTTCTACCATTCCTAGACCGGCAAGGGAACTTGCTGTTCCAACAGGACAATGCACGTCCGCATGTATCGCGTGCCACCCAACGTGCTCTAGAAGGTGTAAGTCAACTACCCTGGCCAGCAAGATCTCCGGATCTGTCCCCCATTGAGCATGTTTGGGACTGGATGAAGCGTCGTCTCACGCGGTCTGCACGTCCAGCACGAACGCTGGTCCAACTGAGGCGCCAGGTGGAAATGGCATGGCAAGCCGTTCCACAGGACTACATCCAGCATCTCTACGATCGTCTCCATGGGAGAATAGCAGCCTGCATTGCTGCGAGAGGTGGATATACACTGTACTAGTGCCGACATTGCGCATGCTCTGTTGCCTGTGTCTATGTGCCTGTGGTTCTGTCAGTGTGATCATGTGATGTATCTGACCCCAGGAATGTGTCAATAAAGTTTCCCCTTCCTGGGACAATGAATTCACGGTGTTCTTATTTCAATTTCCAGGAGTGTAAGTTAAGATGGTGAGCCGCTAAGGGCTGCTCGTACCTGAGTAAACAAGGGTTGCAACAAAACTCTATTCATGACGTCACCTTTCCGGCTTAGATTTTTTAAAATGTGACTTGTAAGTACTGCATCTCTTTCAAGTCAATACACACTTTAATTTATTAAGTATACCTATTATGTTTTTGGAACAGTTAGTTTAATTCTGAAGACGACGCTCATAGTAGCGTCGAAACCTGGTCAATTTTGACTTAATATTTGTGGCCGAGGGCTTATTTGTTCTAATATCATTCTGACACGGTCACTGAACCTTAGCAGCTATGTTCAAAGTTTTAACTATAGAAAAAATTGAGCTACAGGTTGATAGGACATCTTTTAAGAGATCGGGAAATAACTTCACTGGTATTACAAGGGACTGTGGAGGGTTAAAACTGCAGAGGAAGACAGAGATTTGAATACATCCAGCAAATAACTGAGGACATAGAATGCAACTGCTACTCTGAGACGAAAAATTTTGGTACAGGAAAGAAATTCGTGGCGGGCCTCATCAAATCATTGAGATGACTCAACCAAAAGACCTCATTTTGTCAATGGCGCACAGAACTTTGATTTGGAGGTGTGCTGCCGTGCTGTGGCGAAGAGAGCTATGTGTCCCGGGATTGGAGACATTTACATGCAAAGGAACAAACAAAACTGATTAGAGGAGGTGACAGATAAAACTTCACGATTCCACTGGTGCTGCTACGAAGGTACGCTGGAGCCTGGCAGTTGGAGGCCCTGCTGGAACGAGCGGAGTGCCGGAGCGCCGGCCACTTGTGAGGCGGAAGGCGGCCCAGGCCCCTAGGTCACAGCAGTAAGCGCCGTAAAGCCCGCTAATGTACGCTAAGGGCCCCTGCGTCAAGGATAAGCGTCGCGGCTTGGCTCGCTCAGCGCTCGCCAGGAAATTACGCTGTGCGCTAATATCCCGGCGCTTAAAGAGCGCCGCGCAGCGGTGGATCAACCCTCCTCACCTCACCCCAGTCCCCCTCCTCGGGACGTGTGTGAGCCGACCTGCCGCGCATTCCGCTCATTCCCTCGTCTATAACCATCGCCGGCACCTACGGCAAAGACAGCTCGTCTCGATACTACAAGGTGCATTCAAGTTCTAAGGCCTCCGATATTTTTCTCCGGACTGGAAAGAGATAGAAACATGCGCATTGTTCTAAAATGAGGCCGCGTTCATTGTCAATACGTCCCAGAGATGGCAGCACCGTAATGCAGATGGAATTTTACCGCCAGTGGCGAGAATGAGAACTGTTTTAAATACTTAAAATGGCGACGTTTTCTTTACTTGAACAGCGTGCAATCATTCGTTTTCTGAATTTGCGTGGCGTGAAACCAATTGAAATTCATCGACAGTTGAAGGAGACATGTGGTGATGGAGTTGTGGATGTGTTGAAAGTGCGTTCGTGGGTGCGACAGTTTAATGAAGGCAGAACATCGTGTGACAACAAACCGAAACAACCTCGGGTTCGCACAAGCTGGTCTGACGACCTGATCGAGAAAGTGGAGAGAATTGTTTCGGGGGATCGCCGAATGACTGTTGAACAGATCGCCTACAGAGTTGGCATTTCTGTGGGTTCTGTGCACACAATCCTGCATGACGACCTGAAAATGCGAAAAGTGTCATCCAGGTGGGTGCCACGAATGCTGACGGACGACCACATGGCTGCCCGTGTGGCATGTTGCCAAGCAATGTTGACGCGCAACGACAGCATGAATGGGACTTTCTTTTCGTCGGTTGTGACAATGGATGAGACGTGGATGCCGTTTTTCAATCCAGAAACAAAGCACCAATCAGCTCAATGGAAGCACACAGATTCACCGCTACCAAAAAAATTTCGGGTAACCGCCAGTGCTGAAAAAATGATGGTGTCCATGTTCTGGGACAGCGACGGCGTAATCGTTACCCATTGCGTTCCAAAGGGCACTACGGTAACAGGTGCATCTTACGAAAATGTTTTGAAGAACAAATTCCTTCCTGCACTGCAACAAAAACGTCCGGGAAGGGCTCCGCGTGTGCTGTTTCACCAAGACAACGCACCCGCACATCGAGCTAACGTTACGCAACAGTTTCTTCGTGATAACAACTTTGAAGTGATTTCTCATGCTCCCTAGTCACCTGACCTGGCTCCTAGTGACTTTTGGCTTTTTCCAACAATGGAAGACACTCTCCGTGGCCGCACATTCACCAGCCGTGCTGCTATTGCCTCATCGATTTTCCAGTGGTCAAAACAGACTCCTAAAGAAGCCTTCGCCGCTGCCATGGAATCATGGCGTCAGCGTTGTGAAAAATGTGTATGTCTGCAGGGCGATTACGTCGAGAAGCAACGCCAGTTCCATCGATTTCGGGTGAGTAGTTAATTAGGAAAAAAAAATCGGAGGCCTTAGAACTTGAATGCACCTCGTACATCAACCTATACTCACCGCAAGAAAAAAAGGGACCTCAGAGACTACCTTTGAAATTTGCTGACTACCGTAATACACAGGGTGATTCAAAAAGAAAGAATACACTACAATTCATTAATTTCAATACACCAAATAAATGACATCTAGTTGTCTGAAGACAAGCTCTAATACCGAAGGTACGGTTGGGGAAGCAAAAGAATACTACAACATTTGCACACATGTCATGATTTTTGTTTGTGGTCATCGAGATACAATAGCATCCAACAATCAATGTTGTGTACATAAACGTTATCTACCTATATGATATGCTTTTCTACCTATTTGCGCCGGCCACTGTGGCCGAGCGGTTCTAGGCTATTCAGTGCGGAATCGCACGACTGCTACGGTCGCAGGTTCGAACCCTGCCTCGGGCATGGATGTGTGTGTTGTGGCATGGATGTGTGTGATGTCCTTAGGTTAGTTAGGTTTAAGTAGTTCTAAGTTCTAGGGGACTGATGACCTCAGATGTTAAGTCTCACAGCGCTCAGAGCCATTTTACCTATTTGTCCGACCGACGCAGCATTTGGTGCACCTGTGTTGTTCCCAGTAATGATCTCATGTCCGCAGCGAAAGGCAAGCATTGCTACGATACATGTCCAAATGTTCAAATGTGTGTCAATTCGTAAGGGACCAAACTGCTTAGGTCATCGGTCCCTACACTTACACACTACTTAAACTCACTTATGCTAAGAACAACGCACACATACACATACCCGAGGGAGGACTCGAACCTGCGGCGGAAGGGACCTCGCAGTCTGCGACGCGACGCCTCAAAACGCGCGGTCACACCACGCGGCTCTACGATACATAACATTTGCTTCCTGCACATCAGTTCTTTCGTGGCATTGAAGTATGCACATCGCTAGTATGACTCCACGGGTGGAGATACCCATATAAAAACGTGCTGCAACCGTAGCACTTAGCCAAGCAGGTTTACCCATTCGGCAAATTGCGAAACAGTGTCTATATGAGGAATGCAATACACCCTTCACCGCCAGAAGATAATAAGTAGCAGTAAGGACATACCAGGACCAGGACGACCTCGTCAAACAATAAAATTGATGATAAATAATATCAGAATTAACAGTAAGAGAAACAGATTCAAAACAGCGCCCCAAATTCGCGCATAATTGGTAGGAACGAACACGACAACAATATCTATTGCAGCAGTAGACAGGAGATTGACTGTAGCCCCAAATTCGTGCAGAATTGGTAGAAATGAAGGCAACAATATCTTTTTCCACAAGTGAAAGGAGACTGACTGTAGCAGGCTTGAAACGGTGTTACAGCAAGAAAACCCGTTCGAAGGCCCATAAGTAAACAGAAGATAGTTGAATGGTCTAGAAAACATCGTAATTGGACATCGGAAGAGTGGACGAAGGTGTTATTCGCCGATGAATCAAAGTTCGAGATTTCTGGAACCAGAAGGCGAGTATTTTTACGGGAAAGGGTAGCCGAGCAGTGTGTTCTACCTACAGTTAAACATGGTGGAGGTTCTATTATGGTTTGGGGATGTTTCACCGGAGGTAGAGTTGGCGATATTGTGAAAATAGGGTGTATGGATTAGAAGCAGTACCACCGCTTACTTCAGTATCATGTAATACTAAGTGGATTGCGCTTAATAGGGAAAGGGTTTACCTTACACCAGGGTTATGACCCAAAACATCGGTCGGCATACTGTACGAACTACATTGCATCAAAGGAAAACCAGAAAGTACTCAATGATATGGTATGGCCGTCACAAGGCCCCGATTGTAATCCCATTGAAATGTTCTGGGATGAAGTGGACAGACGTGTCAAGGAAGTTAAAATATCCAGGAAGGAACATCTCTGGAATGTTGTTAAGGATGTGTGGAATCATATAGATTCACGATACCTACAAAAACTGATTGACCGCATGCCTCGAGTTTGTGAGGCAGTCATTAAATCCAAAGGAGAATACTTTGATGAAAGTAAAATATAATGATTGTGATTGTATTATATATGTGTAAGTTCATATAATTATATTTTGTGAGAAATAACGTTTTACATGTGTTGTAAATCTTAAATGCCAGGGTGTATTGAAATTAATGAGCGATAGTGTATATTCCAAGTGTTTATTACAGAGGCAGAAAAAAAAATTCGCATGTCACCAGGTACAGTAAGTTCCCAAGTTTTATGTTCTCACAGACACTACACCCTACTCTAAAACTGAGAACCATGCGTTCCTCGAGAAACATCGAAACAATAGTCCATTTCATTCCACAAACGAAGTTTATTTCGAGTTTATTCAATCAACAACTTCAACAATTCGAAGAGTAGCTACCGTAGGTGGGAGAAGGACCCTGTCTTTCATGTGGGGTCTGGCAACCTGAGAGGCCAAAAAAATGTACAATATGTTCTTGTCCACCTCTTCCAATTCCAATTGTGGTATGATGATGTTCAGATAATGCCGCAGTTCAAGGTGAAAGGAAGGCGCTGCGCCGCCATCTATAAAAATGAAATCATCGGAATCTTTGTGAATTTGTCACTTCCAAAGTCTTGCATTATGACAATTTACTTTACCCGATAGATGTAATGTCGATTTATTTGTCCGAGAATATGAGCTGTTCGGAAAAAGTGTCGTCTGCCATACACTTGGGATATTAAATGCAAAATCCGTACCATCTGTTAAGATTGACGGGACGCAGTTGATGCAGTAACTACAACTAGTAAGGCTTCATACGCAGGTGCCGTTTCAGAACACGCCACGCAATTGTTTAAGGTAGTTGAAGTTCCTGGCCTGTCAGTGATGTCGACTTCCGAGGGCTCCGTAGGAACTCATGTCGGACACGCTCGACATTTTCATCAGACGTCCGTGGCCTACCAGTGCTCTCCCCTTTGCTTATGCAACCATCTTCCACCAATTTTGCACGCCGGTCATAAATCTGACTGTGCAGAGGCGGCTTCTTCTTGAATCGACGGCGGAATGCACGTTACATTTGAACAACTGACTTCACGGAAATTCCAACTCACAAAATGATTTCTTTTGTGGTACAGGCGCCATGTCGCTACAAACAAACAACAACGTAGTTGTGCCAATACGTTGAAGCTATCTCTATCCACAGACATGAGCAATTTGTTTGTGTCTTTTATAGTTTGTAGTAAACAACTAAAATTTGTTCTTTCTTTTTGAGGCAGCCGCTACTGAAGATTAGAAAGAGAAGCAGGTGTAATGTAGTGAAGTCGAATTAAATCAGGCGATGCTGAGGGAATTAGATTTAGCAACGAGACACTAAAAGTAGTAGAAGAGTATAGCTATTTAGGTAGCAAAATAACTGACGACGCCCGAAGTGGAGAGGATATAAAACGCAGATTGACAGTAATAAGATCATCATTTACGAGAGAGGGAAATTTTTCAACATCGAATATATATTGTTAGGAAATCTTTTCTGCAGGTGTTTGTTTTGAACGGAAATGAAAATCGGACGTTAAGTGGTTCAGTCAAACAGAGAACAGAAGATTTGAAATGTGGTGTCGCAGATGAATGAATGATGATGGTGGTGATTACAAGGGGACATCAAGTTGTTAGTTAATGAAAAGGTGATGAATCTAACTGGGGAGAAAAGAAACTTATGCTATAACATGACTAAAAGAAGGGATCAGTTAAAAAACATTGCAAGGCATCAGGGGATCAGGAATTTGGTAACGGAAATAAAGGTACGCGTATGTTGCGGGGTGTGGGTGTAGGGGAGGGGGGGGGGGGGGAATGTTCAAATGTGTGTGAATTCCTAAGGGACCAAACGGCTGAGGTCGTCGACACCTACACTTACACACTACTTAAACTAACTTATGTTAACACCAGCACACACACCCACGCCTGAGGCAGGACTCGAACCTCCGGTGGGAGGGGCCGCGCAGTCTGTGACATAGCGCCTCAAACCTCGGGGCCACTCCACGCGTGAGGGGAGAAGGAATGTTAGAGTTTTAGGGGGAGACCAACGCTTGAATGCAATAACAAAATATTGCAGCTATTACAGGATGCACTAGCTATGCCTATACGGAAAGACTTGCGGTGGACAGACTGTCGTGGAGAGCTGCAACAAACCAGAATCTAGAGTGAACACTGGAACAACAGCAACAACGACAACAGAGTGAAAAAATTAAGACTGAATGGGAGACGACCAGTTTGGATCTGGGAAGGAAGGAGGTACTAGAACAACAATTTTCATGTTATGCTTCGTAGTGGAAGATGGATTGAAGTAAAAAGTCTGGTAACTTCATCATAATTGTGAACCGACGTAGCTATTAGTTTAGGATGAAATAAGATATTCACATTACACCTCTGCTGCTAAGACTACGGTGTTGGATATGGCGCAGACTACGAGGTGCATCGTCATACTCCTCCCTCCTCCGCTCCCTCCTCCCCCACCCCCACCACCCACCCCTACTTTAGCTGTTCCACTCACTGGTCGTGCACTGGATAGGGCACTGTCGCAAACATCTCTACAAGTCAGAACAAATTCTCTAATTTTACATTGTTATTAAGCGTAGTTTATGATGGATGAACTAGTATGATTCTCGGCATGGTTTCGTAAAGCCTGTTCTCTGAATTTGACGAGTAAACTCTCTACGATGCACATCGCCATTCTCTTGACGTCTCCCACTGTAGTTTGGTGACTACCTCTGTGACAAAGATAACCCTCTGACGGCATGTGCACCTATTATTAGAATCTTTCCTATTTCTTCTGTTAAAACCAACTTGATAGAGGTCCCAGATTGACCAAAAATGTTAAGAAATTCAGTATACAATATTATTTCAGTATATAATATTCTAAATTTTAATGGGCTTGATTCTCAGTGAAATGCAGTTACATGTAGATGACACCCGCTTTCGGATGACTAGCAACCCCTTTCAGTTATCATGAATAGCCCATAATAACACTTAAAAATATATTTTTAATAAAAGTATTTAATCATTAAAAATAGTAAAAAACTAACCGTGCTTACACTAGAATCGGTACGTAAGTACAGCTTTGACCACAAAAACATCGTTAGTAACAGTTCCTTCTCAATATTATAAGACTAGTCAAACGTACAAAACCGGTAGGAGGTGGTACTAGGTGCAGTACAATGCGCCAGAGCCATACTTGCAAACGATGTTTTTCTCTCTCTCGGTAGTGCCACGTGGCCGTCTTGAGCCCGTACATGCCCGTTACCACCGCTGCCAGCACTCATGTACAGTAGCTAAATTCCTGCCAAGTCCTTCTGCCATATCGCAGAAGGAACATTCAGTTTCTCGTAGCCCTATTAAATGACTTCGTTCAAACTCACTGACGTGTTGATAATGGCGTCTTTGTCACCCTCAAGGCTATCGAGACCAACATCAGCTCACAACGTCCGGCTGCGAAGGTAACAAACGCTTACGACCATTACAGCGGGTACCTAAAGCAAAATTGGCATCGCTCTTATGCGACTGGCGCGAAATCCGAATAAACACCATCTCTTAGATGTAGAAACACACCTACCAAATTTCGTTTATGTCCCACAACTCCTCTTCGTTGTGATTTTTTTTTTCCGTCAGTGTAGACTGTGTAAACTGTACACCGTGAAACTTCCTGGCAGATTAAAACTGTGTGCCCGACCGAGACTCGAACTCGGGACCTTTGCCTTTCGCGAGCAAGTGCTCTACCAACTGAGCCACCGAAGCACGACTCACGCCCGGTACTCACAGCATTACTTCTGCCAGTATCTCGTCTCCTACCTTCCAAACTTTACAGAAGCTCTCCTGCGAACCTTGCAGGACTAGCACTCCTGAAAGAAAGGATATAGCGGAGACATAACTTAGCCACAGCCTGGGGGATGTTTCCAGAATGACATTTTCACTCTGCAGCGGAGTGTGCGCTGATATGAAACTTCCTGGCGTGAGTCGTGCTTCGGTAGCTCAGTTGGTAGAGCACTTGCCCGCGAAAGGCAAAGGTACCGAGTTCGAGTCTCGGTCGGGCACACAGTTTTAATCTGCCAGGAAGATTCATATCAGCGCACACTCCGCTGCAGAGTGGAAATCTCATTCTGGAAACCTCCCCCAGGCTGTGGCTAAGCCATGTCTCCGCTATATCCTTGCTTTCAGGAGTGCTAGTTCTGCAAGGTTCGCAGGAGAGCTTCTGTAAAGTTTGGAAGGTAGGAGACGAGGTATTGGCAGAAGTAAAGCTCTGAGGACGGGTCGTGAGTCGTGCTTGGGTAGCTCAGTTGGTAGAGCACTTGCCCGCCAGAGGCAAAGATGCTGAGTTCGAGTCTCGGTGGCACACAGTTTTAATCTGCCACGAAGATTCATATCAGCGCACACTCCGCTGCAGAGTGAAAATCTCATTCTGGATTAACATAAGACTTCATCTGTTAATAAGTAGTTTATGACAGCATTCTAAATTTTTTAAATTCGATCAACAACAGCCGCACAGTATAAAGTTTTGAAGATTAAATTTTTGTAGCCCCTAGAAGCCTCTAGATACGCAGCTTCTATCTGGGATGTGCCTCTGGTGTGTAAAACTTAAGGATGACAGTAGCTCTCTCATAATGTGTTACTGCCAAATAACATAGCTCGATGAAACTTGGGCGTGCTCTGTTCCATCCTACATAGCGAGCTTCGAACATTCCGCGAATGCGTCAAAATTCAAGTCGACAGACGGACCACACATCCTGGCGACGCTCAACTGTTCTCTGTATTTCCGCTCGCCGCAGCCGTTGGTGCACTCTGTCGCCATCTATTAGAACAAATCGTGGAAATGATGGGGTTCCACGCACTGTCCAACTGGTTCATCAGATATTCCGCCAGGCACATTTCCACGGATTTTTTAATAGTGTCCACGGTGGTCGAGCGGTTCTAGGCGCTCCAGTCCGGAACCGCGTGACTGCTACAGTCACAGGTTCGAATCCTGCCCCGAGCATGGATGTGTGTGATGTCTTTAGGTTTGTTAGGTTTAAGTAGTTCTAAGTTCTAGGGGGCTGATGACCTCAGATGTTAAGTCCAATAGTGCTCAGACCCATTTGAACCATTTTTTTCTTTAACAGTGGAGTCGGAATGGCAGTTCTATCATACTGTGAATCTGAGCAGAGGAACATGTATACTGCTAGCCAGCATCGTAATCATTTTGTACTTGAAAAACACCGAGTTATACCAAAGTGGTGACCTCCACTTTCATCTAAAACAATACCATTGTAGCATCCATCCTACAGAATATTGATGATACGAGCGAGCCTTAATGATTGAGACACCATTGCAGTGTTTTCATTAAAGAAGTAATAGTAATTAAATTTCAATAATTTTCAAAAGAATAACTAACGTAATTGCTACAGTCTAGTAAGCAGCAATTTGAAAGATAGTGCTTAACAAAGTGAAAGCCAATGAAAGATATTTTTGTTGTCCTTTTACGTGGATTAATAGTTCTTACGAAACTGAAATCAGTCACAAATGTGTATTAACGACTTGAGCGAATAGTAATAGCAAACGGACGAAGTGATTAGTAGAAACTGTTAATGATTAATAATAAAAGTTGAAATTATAAGAAACCAATGAGTCAGCAAAATCGTGTCACGATTTTGGCCATTCTTTTACAGTGGTAATTTTTACTTTGTAAATTACTTAACTGTAACTAACAGAAAAGTGATTATTAAACGAAACTATATCATTACAGTAAATCTGAAGGTAAATGACAGCGTTCAGAAATGAATAAACGCAAATAACTATTTGAGTAAAATTAAAGAAAGTAAGCATTATAGTGGGTGATGTCACTAATTTTTGTCGAATCCTGCCTCGGGCATGGATGTGTATGATGTCCTTAGGTTAGTTACGTTCAAATACTTCTAAGTCTACGGGACTGATGACTTCAGATGTTAAGTCCCATAGTGCTTGGAACCATTTGAACCTTTTTTACTAATTTTTGCATTCACTTAACCGTTTACTAGTGATGAGATTTTCTTGTTCTTTGATTATTTGATATTTGATTTCCATGAGCTGTTACATAATTGAAAGGTATTTGTTCACTGTGATGTATCCATTTTAAATCACATTAGATGAATATTTACCGCCGTTCGGAGTGGCCGTGCGGTTCTAGGCGTTACAGTCTGGAACCGCATGACCGCTACGGTCGCAGGTTAGAATCGTGCCTCGGACATGGATGTGTGTGATGTCCTTAGTTTAGTTAGGTTTAAGTAGTTCTAAGTTCTATGGGACTGATGACCACAGCATTTATGTCCCATAGTGCTCAGAGCCAGTTTTTTGAACCAATATTTACCAGAATTCTTCCGCAAGTTTTTCACCAACAACAGACAGTGATTATAATGACAGTAATTTTCCTCACGTAGTGATTGGCGACCGTTGATTGTCTTTAATTCATTAACTACAACTACAAAATTTTCCAAATTTCACTAACTACTGTGATTCCATCCAGCGAAATTTTATGTTCATATGAAATGGTTCAAATGGCTCTGAGCACTATGGGACTCAACTGCTGAGGGCATTAGTCCCCTAGAACTTAGAAGTAGTTAAACCTAACTAACCTAAGGACATCACAAACATCCATGCCCGAGGCAGGATTCGAACCTGCGACCGTAGCGGTCTTGCGGTTCTAGACTGCAGCGCCTTTAACAGCACGGCCACTTCGGCCGGCTGTTCATATGATTTTTAGTTCTTTTCATCATTGCTGCACGTACGGAGTATTAGCGATTCGGTTATAATTGAACCTATATTTCTCGGATTTCGTTTATTCTTCGGAGAGATGCCTTTCCCGCGCAACGGGGAACCTTAGGTACACGATCCTTTTAAATTTTAATTATCCGGAAGTGTAGCGGAGGGCTATAAGCATTCCTGGGAAAAACTAGTATACAGCAGACGAGCCGCACGAAGTGTGCCTCACACCGACGCGTCTTCCTTATTTCTGTTCTCTACCTGCGCCTTATTCTACTCCCCTTCTTTCGGCGAAGACTTCGGCGACTGCAACGGCGGAGACGAAGGTCCTCGCGTACAGTAGTGCTGGCGCGGGGCAAGCTGCTCTTAAAGGGCTTAGGCAGAAAACACGTACAGAAAATCAGGGCTGGGATGGCTTTATATGCGTAGAGAAGTAAAACCGCTCTCGGGGTGGAAAAGCGAACGACAAATCCTGCCGGCTCGGAAGCAGTGAAGTGGCATCCCCATTACTGGGATAGCCCTGTGCAGCGCGCGTTACGCGGGTAGGGGACACTGAAACACTGGCAGTTTTCAAATAAAAACAAACTCGGACAGATTTCAGAGGAAAAGGACAAGGTGCGACTAGGATAAGAATTTTGGAATAAAAGAATGTCTTAAGCCAGTAGTTTTGAATGTAATGGGTTTGGGTTCGTAGGAGATAGAACTGTTCAAGGAGTTGCAGGATGGAAAAGTGCGAATTGGCATGTTAAGTGAAACCGAGAAGGAGCTAAAGGGTACAAGAGAGGATAGCAGTTCTGAAATGAATAGACGAGCTTGTTGAGCAGTGGCAATGGCGACAGTGGAGGTCAAGATTAGAATTTCAGCAGACCAAAATTCTCCTCTGTAGGAATCAACATGGTTTGGCAAGCAACGATCGTGTCAAACCCAGCTCACTCTGTTCGTCCACGAGATTCAGAAAGCGGTACATACAGGCGCAAATGCAGCTGTAAGTCGATTCATACAGTTCTGCATTACCGCATAACGGAAAAAAACACGAACTTACGCAGTATCAGAACAGCTGTGAGACTGGATTGAAGAGTTTCCAGTAAACAGAATACGGCATGTGGTTTTGAACGGAACTTCAGGCGTGCCCGCAAGGTAGTGTGATAGGACCATTACTTTTCACAACATACATGGAAAATTTGGAAATTTGTGGTACGGTCTTATGGGACCAAGCTGCGGAGGTCATCAGTCCCTAAGCTTACACACTATTTAATCTAACTTAAACTAACTTACGCTAAGGAGACACACACACCCATGCCCGAGGGAGGACTCGAACCTCCTACGAGGGGAGCCGCGCGGACCGTGACAAAACGCCTTAGACCGCGCGCAATATACATATAAATGGCCTAATAGGTAACGTAGGAAGTTACATGAGGCTCCTCGCAGCTGATGCTGTTGTGTACAGAGAAATCACAATGCTAGAAAACTGTAGAAATGCAAGAGGACCTGCAGAGGATTTTGGTGCAGGCAGTGGAAACAGTCCCTCAACATAAACAAATGTCTAAACATTAGAGGAAAGGATTGAGGAGAAAATTTACGTCTATTAAGAAGCCCAGCGTTGTGGAGATCACGAAGTAAGAGTGAACCGCATCAAAACATGATGAATAATGGAAACCGTGTGGAAAAGAAGGCTGTCATTTATTTGAGATATATACAGAATGAGTGACAATGAAACAGATTTCTAAGTAAATCAGTAACAAGAAGCAAACTAGACGCTGAATCAGAGGATTTTTTAAAAAAAGTAAAGAAGTTTAAGAACATGCACGATATTAATGCAGAATAAAAAGCAAGCAGAACAAAATGTTTAAAGGAGAACAGGACAAACGTGAAACGGGCTGAAGAAAGAGACTTAGTGAGAAGGTAAGAGAATATTGGAAGAAAAAAAAGCGAATGAATTGAAATTTTATTGTAACCCTAAGTGCACATAACGGAAAACAACAAGAACAATAATAATAATAATAAAGACTAATCTAAGTCCTGTACAACACCATAACAGTCATAAAGAACGATGTATGGCCTTGGCATATTTATCAAGACTCATGAGTTCTGTCAGCATAAAAAATTATATTAATAGTGACCGTCATGATAAGAACCTAATAACAAGAAGCACACCGTCAACGAATAAAAAGCTTACTTAAAACAGAGGAGTAGCTTTGTTTTTTCTGTTATTGAAATAAAAGTTTAGCTGTGGAACGTCTAGAGTTATATCAAACGTGCTACAATATATTACTATCAGGAGACAGCGCAGGATTAATGCACTGTTAGACCATTTCACTGTACGGGTGGGTCTGGGAAAGGAGCTACTCTGAAAATCCTGAAATAATTTCAATCAATCTTAGAGCACATTATGACGTACGTCTATAGAAAAAAGTATCCTCGGATGATGACATCTCCCACTCACCCAGGAATAGGCGTGTGAGTAGGAGAGGAAAGAGAGTAAGCACTAGTCTTGACCGCTTGAACAAATTTCGGCAATGATAAGCAGATAGACGATTCATTATTTACGGGAAAATACTGAAAGGCACACCCATTACCCCTGTGTCTGGAGCTTGAGGACGGAAAAAATGTGGCGCGTAACCGTAACCGTGGAACGCAAGCAGAAATTTAACCCAAGGAGAAATTTCAACCAAACTCCGTAAACAAATGAATTACTGTCTGAATGGGGACGCGTAAGCGTAGCTCTGAAGGCCATGGAGAAATGTCGGCCACAATTTATTTACCATCTACGACGAAATACATTAACGGGAAAAAATCGCAACACCAAAAAGTATTTACTGTGTTGTAGAATAATGAAATTTCGGAAATACATTTGTTCGGGTAACATATTTATGTGATTAACACTGCAATATCAGAGGTTAATCTAAGGGTAAGATGAACCATTGCAAATGTGAAATGCTGATACAGTAACAACCGGTGTAACGGCCAAAATGTTGAATACGAACATGCAAACGTGCATGTACAGGGCTATTACAAATGACTGAAGCGATTTCATAAATTCACTGTAGCTCCATTCATTGACATATGGTCACGACACATTACAGATACGTAGAAAAACTCATAAAGTTTTGTTCGGCTGAAGCCGCACTTCAGATTTCTGCCACCAGAGCGCTCGAGATCGCAGTGGGACAAAATGGCGACAGGAGCCGAGAAAGCGTATGTCGTGCTTGAAATGCACTCGCATCAGTCAGTCATAACAGTGCAACGACACATCAGGACGAAGTTCAACAAAGATCCACCAACTGCTAACTCCATTCGGCGATGGTATGCGCAGTTTAAAGCTTCTGGATGCCTCTGTAAGGGGAAATCAACGGGTCGGTCTGCAGTGAGCGAAGAAACGGTTGAACGCGTGCGGGCAAGTTTCACGCGTAGCCCGCGGAAGTCGACGAATAAAGCAAGCAGGGAGCTAACTGTACCACAGCCGACGGTTTGGAAAATCTTACGGAAAAGGCTAAAGCAGAAGCCTTACCGTTTACAATTGCTACAAGCCCTGACACCCGATGACAAAGTCAAACGCTTTGAATTTTCGGCGCGGTTGCAACAGCTCATGGAAGAGGATGCGTTCAGTGCGAAACTTGTTTTCAGTGATGAAGCAATATTTTTTCTTAATGGTGAAGTGAACAGACACAATATGCGAATCTGGGCAGTAGAGAATCCTCACGCATTCATGCAGAAAATTCGCAATTCACCAAAAGTTAATGTGTCTTGTGCAATCTAAAATGGCTCTGAGCACTATGGGACTAAACTGCTGTGGTCATCAGTCCCCTAGAACCTAGAACTACTTAAACCTAACTAACCTAAGGACATCACACACATCCTTGCCCGAGGCAGGATTCGAACCTGCGACCGTAGCAGTCGCACGGTTCCGGACTGCGCGCCTAGAACTGCAATCTCACGGTTTAAAGTTTACGGCCCCTTTTTCTTCTGCGAAAAAAAACGTTACAGGACACGTGTATCTGGACATGCTGGAAAATTGGCTCATGCCACAACTGGAGACTGACAGCGCCGACTTCATCTTTCAACAGGATGGTGCTCCACCGCAATTCCATCATGATGTTCGGCATTTCTTAAACAGGAGATTGGAAAACCGATGGATCGGTCGTGTTGGAGATCACGATCAGCAATTCATGTCATGGCCTCCACGCTCTCCCGACTTAACCCCATGCGATTTCTTTCTGTGGGGTTATGTGAAAGATTCAGTGTTTACCAAGAAACGTGCCAGAACTGCGAGCTCGCATCAACGATGCTTTCGAACTCATTGATGGGGACATGCTGCGCCGAGTGTGGGAGGAACTTGATTATCGGCTTGATGTCTGCCGAATCACTAAAGGGGCACATATCGAACATTTGTGAATGGCTAAAAAAACTTTTTGAGTTTTTGTATGTGTGTGCAAAGCATTGTGAAAATATCTCAAATAATAAAGTTATTGTACAACTGTGAAATCGCTTCAATCATTTGTACTAACCCTGTATTGTGTTGTACAGGTGTAGGATGTCTGTCTGTGGGATGGGGCCACATGCCTGTTGCACTTGACCAGTCACTATAGGGACGGTTAATGCTGTTCGTGGATGGCACTTGAAGTTGTCGTCCAATGACGTGCCATATGTGCTCGATAGAAAAGAGATCTGATGATCGAGCAGGCCAAGGCAGCATGTCCCCTAGAACTTAGAACTGCTTAAACCTAACTAACCTAAGGACATCACACACATCCATGCCCGAGGCAGGATTCGAACCTGCGACCGTAGCAGTCGCACGGTTCCGGACTGAACCACCTAGAACCGCTCGGCCACCACGGCCGGCAAGGCACATGTTGACACACTGTAGAGCATGTTGGTTTACAACAGTAGTATGTGATCGAACGTTATCCTGTTGGAATGCTGTTCATGAATGGCAGCATAACAGGTCAAATCACAAGACTGGTGTACGAATTTGCGGTCAAAGGTGCACGGGATAACCATGAGAGCGCTCCTGCTGTCATACAAAATCGCTCCCCACACCGTAACTCCAGCCGTAGTTCCAGTGCGTCTAGTACACTGGCAGGTCAGTTGTAGGCTCTCAGCTGGGGTCCCTGTTACGAACGCAAAGCCATCACTGGCAAGGAGGCAGAACCAGCTCTCGTCAGAAAACACAACACACCTCCCCTTACCCTCCAGTGAGCTCTCGTTTGACGCCACCGAAGTCGCTAACAGCGGTGGTTTGGCCTCAGTGGCGTGCACTGCACAGGGCGTCTGTTTCGACACTTTTTTTGAAGTAATCGATTTGTAACAGTACGCTGTGTCACTGTGGTGGCAACTGCTGCCAAAATTGCTGCTGTAGACACAGTACGAAGCGCCAGAGTCATACGCCGAACGCAATGGTCTTCCCAGACCCGAACTTTTCGACTCTGTATGTGCAGAACAGGGAATCAGTGATCATAAGGCCGTTGCAGCATCCCTGAATATGGAAGTTAATAGGAATATAAAAAAAGGGAGGAAGGTTTATCTGTTTAGCAAGAGTAATAGAAGGCAGATTTCAGACTACCTAACAGATCAAAACGAAAATTTCTGTTCCGACACTGACAATGTTGAGTGTTTATGGAAAAAGTTCAAGGCAATCGTAAAATGCGTTTTAGACAGGTACGTGCCGAATAAAACTGTGAGGGACGGAAAAATCCACCGTGGTACAACAACAAAGTTAGGAAACTACTGCGAAAGCAAAGAGAGCTTCACTCCAAGTGTAAACGCACCCAAAACCTCTCAGACAAACAGAAGCTAAACGATGTCAAAGTTAGCGTAATGAGGGCTATGCGTGAAGCGTTCAGTGAATTCGAAAGTAAAATTCTATGTCCCGACTTGACAGAAAATCCTAGGAAGTTCTGGTCTTACGTTAAATCAGTAAGTGGCTCGAAACAGCATATCCAGACACTCCGGGATGATGATGGCATTGTAACAGAGGATGACACGCGTAAAGCTAAAATACTAAACATCTTTTTCGAAAGCTGTTTCACAGAGGAAAAACGCACTGCAGTTCCTTCTCTAAATCCTCGCACAAACGAAAAAATGGCTGACATCGAAATAAGTGTCCAAGGAATAGAAAAGCAACTGGAACCACTCAACAGAGGAAAGTCCACTGGACCTGACGGGATACCAATTCGATTCTACACAGAGTACGAGAAAGAACAAGCCCCCCTTCTAACAGCCGTGTACCGCAAGTCTCTAGAGGAACGGAAGGTTCCAAATCATTGGAAAAGAGCACAGGTAGTCCCAGTCTTCAAGAAGGGTCGTCGCGCAGATGCGCAAAACTATAGACCTATATCTCTGACGTCGATCTGTTGTAGAATTTTAGAACATGTTTTTTGCTCGAGTATCATGTCGTTTTTGGAAACCCAGAACCTACTATGTAGGAATCAACATGCATTCCGGAAACAGCGATCGTGTGAGACCCAACTCGCTTTATTTGTTCATGAGACCCAGAAAATATTAGATACAGGCTCCCAGGTAGGTGCTATTTTTCTTGACTTCCGGAAGGCGTTCGATGCAGTTCCGCACTGTCGCCTGATAAACAAAGTAAGAGCCTACGGAATATCAGACCAGCTGTGTGGCTGGATTGAAGAGTTTTTAGCAAACAGAACACAGCATGTTGTTATCAATGGAGAGACGTCTACAGACGTTAAAGTAACCTCTGGCGTGCCACAGGGGAGTGTTATGGGACCATTGCTTTTCACAATATATATAAATGACCTAGTAGATAGTGTCGGAAGTTCCATGCGGCTTTTGGCGGATGATGCTGTAGTATACAGAGAAGTTGCAGCATTAGAAAATTGTAGCGAAATGCAGGAAGATCTGCAGCGGATAGGCACTTGGTGCAGGGAGTGGCAACTGACCCTTAACATAGACAAATGTAATGTATTGCGAATACATAGAAAGAAGGATCCTTTATTGTATGATTATATGATAGCGGAACAAACACTGGTAGCAGTTACTTCTTAAAATATCTGGGAGTATGCGTGAGGAACGATTTGAAGTGGAATGATCATATAAAATTAATTGTTGGTAAGGCGGGTACCAGGTTGAGATTCATTGGGAGAGTCCTTAGAAAATGTAGTCCATCAACAAAGGAGGTAGCTTACAAAACACTCGTTCGACCTATACTTGAGTGTTGCTCATCAGTGTGGGATCCGTACCAGATCGGGTTGACGGAGGAGATAGAGAAGATCCAAAGAAGAGCGGCGCGTTTCGTCACAGGGTTATTTGGTAACCGTGATAGCGTTACGGAGATGTTTAGCAAACTCAAGTGGCAGACTCTACAAGAGAGGCGCTCTGCATCGCGGTGTACCTTGCTGTCCAGGTTTCGAGAGGGTGCGTTTCTGGATGAGGTATCGAATATATTGCTTCCCCTACTTATACCTCTCGAGGAGATCACGAATGTAAAATTAGAGAGATTAGAGCGCGCACGGAGGCTTTCAGACAGTCGTTCTTCCCGCGAACCATACGCGACTGGAACAGGAAAGGGAGGTAATGACAGTGGCACGTAAAGTGCCCTCCGCCACACACCGTTGGGTGGATTGCGGAGTATAAATGTAGATGTAAATGTAATTGTAGTGCCACGTGGCCGTCCGGAGCACGATCCTCTTGCGACCGTACATTGTCGTGATGACCGCTGCAAGCACACATGTGCTCTAACTACACTCCTACTAAGTCTTTCCGCAGTGTCGAAGAAGGAACATAGAGAACTTTGGGGCTCTATTACATGACCTCGTTTAAACTTGTGAGGTGTTGGTAATAGCGCCTTTGTCGCCTTGAAACATCCCCTTACAAAAAGTTATCAATTACTGTACTGGTTAACCCCTTACGTTATTTTACTTTCAAAGAGCTGAGCAGAACTGAACGTACTCAGACATTTCTCTCTTTACTTATTCTGATCAACACTAAACTGACACACAATATTTTTGGCGCAACGCAATCTGACTTTCAATAATCCCTACAAACGAATGGCCCTGACTAACAATAACCTATACCTTTCATGGATCACTTACCTCACAAAAATCTTCGTTACTCGAACTACTACAATACAGTGAGCGCCAATGCTGCCAGCTAAATAAATGATCCTAACTACTGAAGGCACTAACTACTGATAGGCATAGTTAGCAAATGAAAGATTTTGATAGAGAACAAACAATGTATTTACCTTAATAATGTTCAAAATTCGTGTTACAAAAAGGTACGGCCATACTTTCAGGAAACATTCCTCACACACAAAGAATGAAAATATGTTATGTGGACATGCGTCCGGAAACGCTTACTTTCCATGTTAGAGCTCATTTTATTACTTCTCTTCAAATCACATTAATCATGGAATGGAAACACACAGCAACAGAACGTGCCAGCGTGACTTCAAACACTTTGTTACAGGAATGGTTCAAAATATCCTCCGTTAGCGAGGATACATGCATCCACCCTCCGTCGCATGGAATCCCTGATGCGCTGATGCAGCCGTGGAGAATGGGCGTATTGGATCACAGCCGTCCACAATACGAGCACGAAGAGTCTCTACATTTGGTACCGGGGTTGAGGCCAGGAGAGCGTGGTGGCCATGGAATTGGTCCGCCTCTACCAATCCATCGGTCACCGAATCTGTTGTTGAGAAGCTTACGAACACTTCGACTGAAATGTGCAGAAGCTCCATCGTGCATGAACCACATGTTGTGTCGTACTTGTAAAGGCACATGTTCTAGCAGCACAGGTAGACTATCCCGTATGAAATCATGATAACGTGCTCCATTGAGCGTAGGTGGGAGAACATGGGGCCCAATCAAGACATCACCAACAATGCCTGCCCAATCGTTCACAGAAAATCTGTGTTGATGACGTGATTGCACAATTGCGTGCGGATTCTCGTCAGCCCACACATGTTGATTGTGAAAATTTACAATTTGATTATGTCGGAATGAAGCCTCAGCCGTAAAGAGAACATTTGCACTGGAATGAGGATTGACACATTGTTGGATGAACCATTCGCAGAAGTGTATCCGTGGAGGCCATTCAACTGCTGATAGTGCCTGCACACGCTGTACATGGTACGGAAACAACTGGTTCTCCCGTAGCACTCTCCACGCAGTGACGTGGTCAACGTTACCTTGTACAGCAGCAACTTCTCTGACGCTGACATTAGGGTTATCGTCAACTGCACGAAGAATTGCCTCGTCCATTGCAGGTGTCCTCGTCGTTCTAGGTCTGTCCCCAGTCGCGAGTCATAGGCTGGAATGTTCCGTGCTCCCTAAGGCGCCGATCAAATGCTTCGAACGTCTTCCTGTCGGACACCTTCGTTCTGGAAATCTGTCTCGATACAAACGTACCTCGCCACGGCTATTGCTCCGTGCTAATCCATACATCAAATGGGCCTCCCGCCAACTCCGCATTTGTAAACATTACACTGACTGCAAAACCACGTTCGTGATGAACACGAACCTGTTGATGCTACGTACTGATGTGCTTGATGCTAGTACTGTAGAGCAACGAGTTGCATGTCAACACAAGCGCCGAAGTCAACATTACCTTCCTTCAATTGGCCAACTGGCGGTGAATCGAGGAAGTACAGTACATACTGACGAAACTAAAATGAGCTCTAACATGGAAATTAAGCGTTTCCGGACACATGTCCACATAACATCTTTTCTTTATTTGCGTGTGAGGAATGTTTCCTGAATGTTTGGCCGTACCTTTTTATAACACTCTGTATATATATCAGTTCATGATATACAGTATTACAAATTTACTCTTTCTGATGGACACAAGTCCAGATTGTCCGCTCTCAAAATTCTGTCATGTCTCTCCCCACATCCACCACTGCTGGCGGCTCACCTCCAACTGCACAACGCTACGCGCTGTTCACATCCAACTGCCCAACACTACAATAGCAAGTATTCCAACAATGCAAACCAGCCACAGACTGCAGACAGCATAGTCTGTGGTTTTCATACAGAGCGCTACGTGGCGTTACCAACATAAAACCTAAACAGCGTACTTGCAGCCTAAAGGCATTCTTGACTAACATCAACTCAGCACGTCTAATATCAAAGGTGACTAAGGCTCAGGACCGTTCGTACGTGTATTTAAAGCAAACGTGATTCGCATCCTCATAGTGCACGCTACTAGCGCCCCTCTTATGCGACTGGGGTGAAATCTGAATAGACGTCACCTTATGGATGTACGAGGGTTGGTACTTTAATAGTGGCAACTATTTAGTTACAGCTCGTACAAAATTGATATGTGTTTCAAGGTTTTACTGACCTTCAAAGTAGTCACCAGCATTGCGTATAACCCGTTGCCAGCGATGTGGAAGTCGTAGGACACTTTTAGCAGTGCCAGTGGTGTTGACAGTTCGAGCGGTGCGGTCTATTTCCCGACGAATTTGTAGCAGTTCTGAAGCGAATGCCGTGAAGTGTTTCCTTCTGTTTAGTAATCGAATTGAGCTCACGAGGGCTTAAGTGAGGGGAGTGCAGTAGGTTGTATAGCACTTAGCTGCCTCATCAGCTAAACTGAAGGAAACACTTCACGGCATTCGCTTCAGAACTGCTACAAATTCGTCGGGAAATAGACCGCGCCGCTAGAGCTGTCAACACAACTGGCAGTGCTAAGAGTATCCTACGACTTCCACATCGCTGGCAACGGGTTATACACGATGCTGGTGACTACTTTGAAGGTCAGTAAAACTTTGAAACACGTATCCATTTTGTACGAGCTGTAAATAAATAGTTACCGCTATTAAAGTGTAAACCCTCGCATAAACACGCCTACCAACTTCCGTTTATGTCGTACAGCCCCTTCTTGATGTTGCGATTTTTTTTCGTCAATGTATCACAGGAGCGAGAGATCCCTATTCGTGTGGTTGATTATGGCTAATGTAAGAGGTGATGTGTAAGCATAACCCTCGAACGCAACGAACAAACTGAATCGAAATTTCTGCTACTATAACTTACATCATCATCATTTAAGACTGATTATGCCTTTCAGCGTTCAGTCTGGAGCATAGCCCCTTTATAAAATTCCTCCATGATCCCCTATTCAGTGCTAACATTGGTGCCTCTTCTGATGTTAAACCTATTACTTCAAAATCATTCTTAATCGAATCCAGGTACCTTCTCCTTGATCTGCACCGACTCCTCCTACCCTCTACTGCTGAACCCATGAGTCTCTTGGCTAACCTTGCTTCTCCCATGCGTGTAACATGACCCCACCATCTATGCCTGTTCGCCCTGACTGCTACATCTATAGAGTTCATTACCAGTTTTTCTTTGATTTCCTCATTGCGCACACCCTCCTGCCATTGTTCCCATCTACTAGTACCTGCAATCATCCTAGCTACTTTCATATCCGTAACCTCAACCTTGTTGATAAGGTAACCTGAATCCACCCAGCTTTCGCTCCCATACAGCAAAGTTGGTCGAAAGATTGAACGGTGCACAGATAACTTAGTCTTGGTACCGACTTCCTTCTTGCAGAAGAGAGTAGATCGTAGCAGAGCGCTCACTGCATTAGCTTTGCTACACCTCGCTTCCAGTTCTTTCACTATGTTGCCATCCTGTGAGAATATGCATCCTAAGTACTTGAAACCGTCCACCTGTTCTAACTTTGTTCCTCCTATTTGGCACTCAATCCGTTTATATTTCTTTCCCACTGACATTACTTTCGTTTTGGAGATGCTAATCTTCATACCATAGTCCTTACATTTCTGATCTAGCTCTGAAATATTACTCTGCAAACTTTCAATCGAATCTGCCATCACAACTAAGTCATCCGCATATGCGAGACTGCTTATTTTGTGTTCACATATCTTGATGTCACCCAGCCAGTCTATTGTTTTCAACATATGATCCATAAATAATATGAACAACAGTGGAGACAGGTTGCAGCCGTGTCTTACCCCTGAAACTACTCTGAACCATGAACTCAATTTACCGTCAACTCTAACTGCTGCCTGACTATCCATATAAAGACCTTTAATTGCTTGCAAAAGTTTGCCTCCTATTCCATAATCTCGTAGAACAGACAATAACTTCCTCCTAGGAACCCGGTCATATGCCTTTTCTAGATCTATAAAGCATAGATACAATTCCCTGTTCCACTCATAACACTTCTCCATTATTTGCCGTAAGCTAAAGATCTGGTCCTGACAACCTCTAAGAGGCCTAAACACACACTGATTTTCATCCAATTGGTCCTCAACTAATACTCGCACTTTCCTTTCAACAATACCTGAGAAGATTTTACCCACAACGCTGATTAAAGAGATACCTCTGTAGTTGTTACAAACTTACTGTTTGGAAAAATATTCTGTTTCGGTATCTCATTCAGAAATGTGGTGCGGGTTAGAAGGGGGGCACAAGTAATCGGAAACGAGCGATGTTGGTGCCATTTCCATAGTTTCCACCACGGTTTTGCTGCTCCATAACGGTTTGTATTCACGGTACTAACTATGATTCTCCTCTGTATATGTGACTTAGGAAAATGAGCTGAGTGACGACCAGTAGTGACTTGTTTGACAGTTTGACACGATGTAAACTAACGTGAGAATGGTCAGAATGCATCAGTATTAAAGTAGGGATCCCTTCAGACTGACTGGTGGTACAGTGTTGTGAAATATCGCAGCATCAAACACAGGATTCGTAAATATCCAACCACTTTTTGAAATCGGCAAAGTTACTTAGTAATTTGCAGCGTAATGAAGTAATGGGTTACCCTATTGTACCTCGTGACGCCCTCGAAACACCGGAGGCATTCACAAGTAGCATTAATCTACCACACAGCTGTGCTTCGGGTCGAGCGGCTGTGTGTTGGCTCTGACACGGCAGTAATTAGCACCGGCGCAAAACCGTGCAACATGACGGCGGCAGCAATTTAACCCGCGGCCGTAATGGGAAAGCGATTGGCCACAGCGCGGCGGCCGGGCCGTGCGTATCTAGGAGGGGAGGGGTGGTATCCCTCACAGGAGGGGAGGCTCAACCACCACCCCCCTTCACCCCCGTACCAATCACCACCGTTGTTACCGTTCGGACGCAACCAGGCTATGCAGAAGTGAAGCAGGATATAAAGTTTCGCGTGTCTGATAACAATGCTCAATTTTTTTTGATTTTACTGGCGACTCGTTGCGAATACACCTCAGTTGACCAAGTCCTTCCGCCAGTTTATCTACTTCTCCATCTACATACATACACACGTACATAAATACTCCGCAAGCCACAATGCAGTGCGTGGTCGAGGGAACTTGTACTGTTGCCAGCCATTCCCTTTCCTCTCCCACTTTTAAATGTAGCGAGGGAAAAACGACGGTCTGTAAGCTTCCTTATTATCTCTGATTTATTTTGTCTTTTCTTCACAGTCCTTGCATGAGATGTATCATGGTGGCAGGAGAATGGCTCCAGAGTCAGTCGCAAATGCCGGTCTTCTAAACTTTCTCAAATGTGTTTCGGGAAAAGAACGTCTGCTTGCCACCAGGAATTCGCATATTTCACATAGCATTTCCGTAATACTCTCGTGTTGACCGAACCTACCGGCAACAAACGTAGCAGCAGCCCTCACAGTTGCTTCGATGTCTTTCCGTAAGCCGACCTGATGGGAAGTGTTTAGATGGTTCAAATTGTTCAAATGGCTCTAAACACTACGGGACTTAACATCTGAGGTCATCAGTCCCCTAGGGTTAGAACTACTTGAACCTAACTAACATAAGGACATCACACACATCTATGCCCGAGGCAGGATTCGAACCTGCGACCGTAGCAGCAGCGCGGTTCCGGACTGAAGCGCCTAGAACTGCTCGGCTACGGACCGGCCGCGAAAGTGTTTAGAGATGACTACATTTTCCTAGAATTCTCTCAATGAACCGCAGCCTCCCGTACAGTCGAAAAAGTTTTGAAAATTTGTTCATGGAAATAATAGCGGTGGAAAAGCATTATTAAAAATTTTTAGTTAGAAAAGAGTGCTTACCAATGAAATAATTTATTTTTGTTTTAAAAGGTGACCAGTTTCGTTTTGTGTGAAATCATGTTCAGATCAACTTCTAGGTGAAAGGAGCAACATTGAAATTTTAAAGGAGACGTAAAAATATGCACAACATTAAAATAATGTAACTCAAATAAATGAAATATCTAAGATCATTGTTTATATTTGAAAGATTTTCCAATTAATAATGTTACGTTAATTGTAAATTACAGTTATTTGTTTCGAGTCAAAACTTTAATAACTGTACACTAATTCTACATCTTTGACTGGTGGTCGGAGCGCTTCGATGTAAATACCCATCACGTGATTACTAGCGGCGTCCTTTGTGCGCCGCACGCGTCACGTGTTAAGTTGCTATAGGGGGCAGCGTATTATCATTGATGAAGTGACTATTATTCCAGTTGTACCTATTATATCTGCAATATCTACCGTGTGTGCTAACATTATGACGCGTATTTCGTTCCGAGTCAAAGTTGTACTAACAGCCGTTATTTCTTTATGTTTGACTTGTAATCGGAACATATTGTTATTTAAACAATTGCAGAGGGTACTGTAGGGGCCTTTCCGGGCCATCTTCGCTCTATGTGTTCCGCGCAAGTCTCCTTAGAGGGCACTTTGTGTCTAAATCAGCCGTTAGTGACATTCTCTTTTGTTGTGTTTCGTTAAGAACTATTTCTGTCTGTCTTTATTGATTTTATCCATATTCCTCGGCTATTGGCTGTCATTGACGTAGTGCTACAGGTGGTGGGCGGAGCTCTAGCTATTTACACGACGGTAACGACACGGTATGTAGCAGTTGATCTTCGGCCTACCCAGAGAGGTTCCTGCTCCGTGCCACCGTCTCCGAAAGTCATCTTAAACATTTCATGTCTTACTGTTATGGTTATCTTCTTTTATAATTGTGTATATTTTCACGTCGTCTCTAAAATTTTAATGTTACTCATTTCAAAGACTAACTAGTGTGAGGATGATCTCAGACATACGAAACCGACCACCTTTAAAGATAAAAATAAATTACTTTATCGCTCGAGGCTGCTTTTTAATGAAAACTTTTTAATTCCCTAGAATGGACCTTAACTTGCTCCTTCTATTAAATTTCGCTTTGCGGCGTTACGATGATACAGTGTTTAGCCAACGTGACTGTGACCACTTACAGGTACTGAAACGTTAAGGGAATATGTTTGTCCTACTCTTCCGCATTAATTTACATTTTTCCAGATTCAGAGAAAACTGCCATTCATCACACAAAACAGAAATTCTATGCAAGTCATCCTGTATCATCCTACGGTCACTCAAAGACACTTTCCCCTACACTGCGACATTATTACCTAACTGTCAAAGACTGTTGCTACCCTATCTGTCAGACCATTTATGTTTATAGAGAACAAGAGTGCTCCTGTCGCGCTTCCCTGCGATACATCTGATGATACCTTTGTCTCCAATGAACATACGCGGTCCAGGACAAAGTACAAGGTTCTGTCGCTTAAAATATATTCTATATGGTCTGACCTTTATTAACAGTCTACAATGAGGCGCAGAGTTCAACGCCACCCAGAAATTTACGAAAATGGAATCTGACTGTAGCCCTACATCCCTGGTGGGTAGAATATCATGCTAGAAGAGGGAAAGCTGAGTTTCGCACGTACGATCCTCCAGACCGACAAAGGGGCCATCAGACCAGTTAATCATGGATTTTCATGAGTCACAGATATGTTATAGAGGTCCTGTCCTAAGTACCTGGATGGCGGCTTATGTTGTGGGTTGGCGGCGCCACGCCATCTTATACGAGAGCCTGAAAACTGTCTGTGGACAGCCAGAAAGCGATGGAGAACATACTGACCACAGTTCCCACTCTGCAATTCCACATTCTTGTCCAGCCCACTGAAAGAAATGTTCCCCCCCTCTATTTACTCAGCGGGATCAGGAACTACGATTATAAATGAAAATTTTGAGTTCCAATTGACAGATAAATTTGATCAACTTTCAAACGCACAACATAATAATATTCCTGGTGATAATAGTGATTTCTCTATCAGGAACAACACTACGAGCAGTTCAGTGACGACCTCTACGGTAAGTTCCCAATAAATGGTCTTTCGCCCTGATTTCTAATAAACTAATTGCTCGCGACAGAAGCGGAAAATAAATATAACCAATTGCCACGGGGTTTTGTTACTATTACGGGCGGCACACAGATATTTCAGCTAAATCTAAGCGACCCATGGCGGTGTACAGTCCTCGCGAGTTCACTTCCTACTTGTACTGAGAACATGCGTTTAGTAGTGGCCAGTTTGTGGCGTTAGGCGTGGCAGCCCGTAAGCCGGCGTTTGACTGTCGCGGACCGTACTGTAGCTGGGTGCGCAGTGAAGTGAAGTGAAGGGAAGGGAAGTCACTGTCCCTCAGGCCGTATTTATATATTTGCGCAGCCGACGGCCAAGGGAACACCTGCTGTTATCCGATCTACGCCCCCGGCAGTAGCCGCTAAATGGCCGCTTTCTCGGACACAAAATATTTTATAACACTGTTGCGTATTAATTTAGAATTTTCATAATTTTTGTATGAATTTAATTACGTTGGTTATAATCACAGAAAAATATTTAGCTCGACTGCATTTAAATTTTGCCGTCTAGAATTTTTAGAACGGAACCGACAGTAGAATATGACCTCTGAACTACAGCTTTAAGGGACCTTGTATTGATTGGTATTAAAGCAGACTCTTGAAACTTGTTATAGCCTCATTATTTGATGGATTTAATCACGGGCTGTAATCACAACTTTCTATCATTACTCTAAACAGTACTTAACGTACTGCAAATAGGGACTTTTTGTTCCAAACTTAGTTTTCAGTAAATTACTCGAAAACCATTGGAGGTAGATCAATGGGGTCACGTACTTACTGAAGCTTCATACAAATTTCTTAGCTTTCTAGGTTTATTTCTTAGCGTCACTTATTTTTCGTAAAAACGTAGATTCTGAATAAAATTTTGCTCCGATCAAGTTGAAACTTGTAACAGTTGACTTTGACATACATTTGCATATTCTGACCAATTTTTGGCTTTCTAGATTTACTATTTACCGTCACTGGTTTTTTTTTTTTTAATTTAAAGCCGTGTATTTAGGGAAAGATATTCATCCGATCGCTCTGAG